>NC_142534.1:10705000-11005000 GCF_056151865.1 Erythranthe guttata | reverse complement strand
TATCTAAATCACATAAACACATAGATAACGTATAAATTGCTACTCGATTCATGAAATGCACGTATATTCGTAGTTACCATATGTTCAATATTATCATATATAAATGCGTATGAAAATGCGGGCTGTTACATTCAATGCTTCAAACTAATGAAAAAGATAAATATTTGTTATCAGAAAATTGGATTCGTTAAATTACTTTTAATATAAAATTGAAATAATTTCAATGGATGAATGGAATTCCCAATTTTCATTTATCATCAAAGTACTTTTGTTGACTCGTGTTAGTTGTATAAAATAAATATATGTCAAATAATAAGTTTAATAAATATTTAAGTTGTTTATGTGACAGGATTTTCGGGGTTGACCTTTATTTAGATCAAACTCATTTCTTAAACTTTTCGAATTTGATAGAACAATTCAAACTAGGCACAATTCATTGTAATTAAGCTGGGATCAAATAAATGGCCCGAGTCATTGTGATACGAACACCGTAGAACGTACTTGTTACAAGATCCAGTATCTTACGCGGAAGCAAAAACACGTAACATCCAAAACAAGGATTCAAATTGGCGGAAGTAAGGAATAATGACCCCATTGCTATAAAGAACTAGAAAACATTATTACCAAGGTGAAATATTAACCTCGCTAAGAAAATTACAAGAATCAACTTGTAAGATCCCGAAGTTTGCTGTAGAAAAGCGAAGGAGAATTAATTACACCTAAATACTCAAAATATCATTAAAATTCGTTCATCATAAAAGGCCAAATTGATAACCTATTTATAAGATCTAAAAAGACACATTTTTCACAAGGAAAATGACTCCTAGCTAAACTATATAAGTAGACTAATAAATAAGCAAATCCTCCTACCTAAACTATAATAAGTATACTAATAAATAAGCAAATTCTAACCATAAAGAACTATACAATAATAAAACCATAATAGGGTTAAATATAGTTTACATCCTTAGAGTATACCCCCTTGTAACACTTACCATCCTTCAAGTATTATTTGTAACACTTACCCCCTCAAACACAATTTAATTTGTATTTTAAATTCTAATACATTAAAATTTTCTCTTTTATTGAAAGAAATAACTACAAGAATAATTAAACTATACAACTAAAAATATCTGTTCAAACATATAATATTTTAAAATCTAAAAAGATTATCTTGCGTTGGCTAAATATTTAATAAATAACATCTAACTGTTGTTGGACCAATTAATCGAATATATTCATATCAATAAATTTTAAGAAATTAATACACAGCTAATAGTAATCTTAAGCATTTAAATTTGTTTTAGTTCATTAATTTCTTAAAATAAATTTTCATTAATATTATACAATATATATTACTTTTTAATTATTTTTCAATAATTTAATTTTAGTTACTTTTCAGTGTTATATGATCTAATAATTATTTATTGTTATTTATTATGTTTTCCATTTTAAAATATAAAAAAAATGATGTTGAGGGGTACGTGTTACAAATGATACTTTAAGGGGGTTAACGTTATATAGTCTATACTATATAGCTGCAAAGTGTATTTAACCTAACTAAATAACGAGAACATCAAGTCGACTTCTCGATCATCCTTCTAAACTTGCGTAGACATTTGGTTGTGCACGTCCAAGAACTTCAAGCTTGATTTCGACACTTTTCCACTTCAAATATCTCTTTGGCCAAAATATGAAAGTTGTAGATCTTTCAACTAGCCTTTTCGAATCATTTTGAATCAGCTTAAATGGACTTCATATGAGAGAGTTATATCACGAATGATAGAACTGTCAGAGATAGGTGAGAATCTCGGATGCATAGAATTCGACTTGTCCAACGAATACCCCTCTTTCTTTTCTTCAAATTGTTCACCATGAAATCTCAGATATTTGATTCAAATATTTCTTCTTCAATTCCAACTCGAATAACTTTTTTAAACTCGTACGTTTTCGTTTCTTCAAATACTTCATCTTTGAGCTTGTCCAGATCATATCGCAATGGGCTTTAGGTAGGCCCGACACAATTGCCAGTCCTAATTGCAGGGTATATATCTAGTATGAATGATAATTTAGGTGTGCAAAGTGTAATTAACTCAACAATAAGTCATCATTTATGTTTGGTTAAACTTGTAAGCTGTTAAAAATAGTTTATAAGATATTTAAAAGGTTAAAGGAACTTCCAGATTGTTGCGTAATTTTTAGAAAATAAGATCTTAAAAATTAAAAAAGTAAAAAAAAAAATTCATCCATCCCACATTTTCCTATTCAAAAGTTTATAACAGTATAAATAAACTATAAATTTATTATCGAAACACTTTAAAATTAATTATAAAAATAAGAAGAACTTATTAGCTCTTAAAATAATTTATGGGACATAAAAGTTTATCAGTTGTTTAAAATAAACTTAGCCAAACATGCTCTAAGTTTAAAACAATTTATTGGTGGAGGCGGCTAAACAAATATCGTTTCTTTCTCATTTCAATACCACCAAAATACAAATAGATAATAAATATTTAATAACATTAATACCCATAATGAAAATCAATACCTCACAAATATTAAAAATGTAATTTTTCTTTGTAATGTTTAACACCACACACAAAATCTTCACACTCCTCTCATTCTTCTTCCCAAAACCCCTCATTGTCCTTCTCCTCATCCTCCTTCTTTTCAAGATTTTTTTTTTGAAATCCCGTCCCAATTTTTCGACACTTACATGTCAAATATTGAATTATGTTTTTTCGACATCCACTTGTCGAAAAAAATTAAAAAAATAGCGGTGAATTTCGACATATACATGCATGTCGAATTTCTCATTTTTTTTTTGCAACAGTAGTTTCTCGACATATATACATGTCAAAATTTCTCAAAAATTCGACATGTATATGTCAAAATTCACTGTTTATTTTTTTTAGAGCAGTAATAATTTTTCGAAATTTTTTTTGCAGGTATCCAAAATTCGACATGTATATGTCGAAAATTGACAAAATCGACCTATAAATGTCGAAAATAGGCTATGGGTTTTAAGAAGAAAAAAAACATGAAAATCTACTTACAAACTCAAAAAAAAAAAAAAAAAAAGGCTACGGGTTGTATTGTGACTCTAATTTGTAAGTTTTGTGAGGTTTTAATTTCTTTGAATTTGGAAGTTTTGGGAGGGTTTGTGAAGAAGAGGGAGTTGGTAGTGAGAGTGTGTTATAGTCTTAAAGAAAGAAAACTGATATTTTTTTATATTTACGTGATATTAATTTTCATTAAGAGTCACCAGTACTTCTTCGCGTGCGATGCACATGATAGCATTGCAAAAAGCAAAAAAAAAACAATAAATATATGATAATTAAATTGTATAAATCAAATATATTACACAATATTAAAATAATTAATTGTGTAATTTAAATTACCAAAATAACATAAGAAAATATTAAATCAGGCAGGGCAAAACAATAAAAAAAAAATCCATATCGGTGTGTGTTTAAGTTAGAGAGATTTTTCCATTAATCTTTCGATAATTAAAAAAAATCACATCAGTGTGTGTAAAAAAGAGATATTTCCGAAGAGATAATTAAAAAAAGAAAAATAAAGATTATCGGACGGAATTATGATTTTGCTAGCGGATTTGCAAATCTAATTTACTATATGAAAGTAAAAAAAAAAAAAAAAAAAAAAAAATGGGAAATGAAAAATAAAATAAAAATAATATTTTGCTTTATATATTTTGGCCCATATCTCAGTGCCTTTGAAAAGCTTAAACCCTGCTGCCGTGTGCATAAACATCAAAAAAACAAAAACCGTAATTCGGAGATGGCGGTAGAGAAGAACACGCTCGAAGAAGAGTCACCCGCTCATCGCTTCTACAAGATTGTCCTCAGTTGGGATTACCTCCGCATCCTTAAACAATCCTTGGTATTTTTTTCATTTTTCTCTTCAATTTTTCATTTTTTTTACTGTGTATAAACCCTCCCTCAATCATACACAACAATGCGCATTGAATTTCACGTTTTCGTTTAGTTTAATTCACCGATTTCGTATGTGTTTATACTACGTTTTGGGCAGAATATGTACGTACGTACACAAATTTTGTATTTTTTATTTTTATTTTGGGGCTAATTGTTTAGGATCATAAAAATTAGGGTAAAAAAAGAGCAAGTGCTGTGGAATTGAAGGAAGTGAAGAGCACGTATAAAGATGTCGATGACTATTTCGATACGTTTGAGCCGTTGCTTTTTGAAGAAGTTAAAGCTCAGATTTCTAAAGAAAAAAACGAAGAAGACGAAGAAGGTTGTGTTCTTTATTTGTCCTTACTTTTTCTTCCTTTGTCTCTATGTTATATTAAATTGGGGTTTACAGTAGAACCTCGATAAACTAATTACCTCGCTTAATAATACTTTCTTCCGATCCCAACTCGGTTAAAACGTAATAAACTATTAGTTCAATAATTTAATATTTCACTCAATTAATAGAATTTTGTTAGTCCCGACAATATTAATTTAAATAGGTTTAACAAATTATTTGTGACTGGTATAGACAATTCGTTGTTTTCGGGGTGTTTTGTTTTCCAGTAGTTTCATAACTGAATGTACATATATGCATGTAACATGTGGTTTTGAACGTACAGAAACTCAAAGCGAGTGGCAGTATGGAATGGTACAAGAGTGCAATGAAGTGGATGGATTTCATTTACCTACGGTGATAACTGATTTAGAGTCAGTATCTCAGAATGATCTTTTGTTGCTCTCTAATACCAAGGTATTTTGTCGATGAACTTACGATAACTGTTTGTATTATTAACATCCGACTGGCATTTTATTGATCTGATTTTTTTTTGTTCATTTGTCACTGATTCACAGTTTGATGATGATGGTGAGGACAAAGGTTTACCAACTACGTATGCCTTTGCGTTAGTTGAGCAACGTCAACGTGATCGGATAACACTTCGATTATATTTGAGTGGAGAAGTAAAAGGATTTAATACAGATGTTGTAAATACCTGCCCGAGGCTACTAAGGATGCTTCCTATTGTTAGTCAAAAAGAAGGGAGTAAGCCTTTCCACGTGCGGAAGGTAAAGTTCTATTAAAGAAATTGTATTTGTTGATTCTTTTTTTCTTTTTTTTTTCCGATTTTTATCTTCTTTTCCTGCACACGTGGTTTGTAGAAATGCCTTATATTCAATTAAGACAATGAGATTTCTCCTATTTCTTCTGGTGGTGATCTCTAGTTATTGCATTTGGTTTTATACAAAAATAGTTTATTGTTTACATCTATATGCCAACTAATTCCTAGTTGTGTCTACTTCTTTCATCATGTGTTGTTGGTCCAGATTTGCAGTTTATCAACTATAGTTCGTGAGTATGTTGCTTTGCGGTCCATTACCTCTCTCCCATTCAAGGATTTGATATTAGCAGCAGCGGAGATTGAAAGTACTACTGAGGATCGTACCTGGAAAATATCTAAGCCTCTAACAGAATTTATTAAAAGCAATCATAATGAATCGCAGCAGGAGGCTATAAATGTGAGTTCTTAAGAAAACTATACCCTCAATGTTCTGGACCCTAATGAATCTTTTCATCTTTCGATGTTTTGCAGCAGTATAATAAATATATTGTTTGATTGTTTCTTAATAAAATTGCTTAGCGCAATTGTTCCTAGTTATCTTTTAATTTTGATTACTAATAGGAACTCCAAATTTGCTGCAGGCAGGTCTTTCACGCAAGCCCTTTGTTTTGATACAGGTTTGACTTTGTACCTTTATGCTGTTAAATGTGAGAGCAATCTTTTCTTAATTTGAATTTCAGACAAAAATAAAAATGCCATCACCACATCAATTTATAACCTATATCTTGAAAGAACCACGATCTATGCTGGCTCTATTTGTTTTTGTACCGTGCTTGAACTTTCCAAACAAATGATGCAAAAATAGCTTGAAATTCGTCAAAATTAACAGCATACTTGCTCTTAGGGCCCCCCAGGGACAGGTAAAACACAAACAATCCTTGGGATTCTCAGTGCCATCTTGCATGCTACGCCAGCCAGGGTACATTCCAACAAGTAAGTATCTTTGCATCTTTTTTTTTTCTCTCAGTTGCTTATTTTGCTGAGACAGTCTAGACAGCAACTGCCAGATATAATATCCACTATTTGTATGTTTAACTTGATATGTGTTTTCTATTTAGGGGAGCATTAGTCGGAGTGAAACGTGGGCCAGAATTGCCTATTCAAGAAAAGTATGTTGGTGCTGGTATTTCATTTATGTGCTGCAAGCTTTCCGTACTAGTGTTTGTGTTTATATTTGTATAATCCTCTCTGTTTTTTAGTTTATTTTAGTTCTTCTTTGGCAAGTTTTCAGGATTTGTTGACTTGGGAAGTTAATATGGAGTTTTTAAAACCATATTAAAATTTTACTTTATTCTATAGCTTTTAGCTGCAGAATAGCAAATATTGAAACTTAAATAAAACCATATTAAAATTTTACTTTAGTCTAGAGTTTTAAGGTTAACAGTTCACTTGGATGTATTTTTTAAATCACACAGATACAATCACTGGGAAAAAGCATGTCCGTGGCTAGTTGGCCTTAATCCTAGAGATATGATCATGCCTGTAAATGGCGATGATGGTTTCTTCCCCACATCTGGGAACGAGATGGTAAGAGTAAAACTTTTAGACATAATTAATTCTGAAATTATCTGCAAGTCCATGTCCTCAAAATTTTTTGAACTTCATTTAGAAACCGGAAATGGTCAATTCCAGCCGAAAGTATCGTGTTCGTGTTCTAGTATGTGCTCCATCAAACTCCGCGCTTGATGAGATTGTCTTGCGTCTCCTACATACTGGTTAGTTTGTCTAATTTTTCACGATGGGTCATTTTATTGATTTTGCTACTCTCAATTTTTATATTTAAACCTTTGATCTTGATTGAGTTCAGTAATCACGTCAATTGACTCCTATCGTATTAAAGAATTTAATCAAGTAATACAAATATGTTTTATTTCTTTAATGAAATATAACAGTTCTGCACAAAGAATGCAAGGACTTTGTTTCTTCTTTTCCTTTTTCACTAGTATTAAGCATACTTGATACGAACCTGGACTATTAGTCCTTCCTCTTATATCTCACTCCAATTATACAGAGAGTGGAAAGGTTCAATATTCAAAGTACCGTTTTTTAACAGCAAAACAGCTATAGTGTGCTCTTATTTTGAAACGAACTAAGGTTTTTGGCAGTATCTGAGGTCTTGGGCTGGTTATGCTCCTTGAGTAATGTTCCAATCATGGTTAACGTAAGCATTGTACTTGACGGCCAAGAAATATTTATTCGATAAATAAGTAGAATCATATGATATGTTATTTTAAGTTTCGATGTATCAGTTAACTTTCTGCTTTTCAGAAGTTCAATTAAACATAGTTGCCTGGACAAAGTTTACTTATGAATATAGTAGAGAAGAAAAGTAATTCATGGTTAAGGGCAAAAAAAAAAAATTTTTTGGTTGCTAACACTGATGCTTTTATGGTTACGTAACAGGCATTCGTGATGAAAATGACCATGCGTACAACCCCAAAATTGTACGAATAGGTCTTAAAGCACACCACTCAGTCCAGGCAGTTTCCATGGATTACTTGGTACATGTCATTAATATTTGAAAGAGCCTAATTGTCACGTTATTTAAATGATTTTTAGATATTCAAAAGTCGACAATTTTTTTGCAGGTAGCGCAAAAACTTGCGAGCGTGGACTCTCAAGCTGGCGACAAGCAGAAGCAAGGAGGTGCAGCAAATGATAAAGACAATATCCGTGCTGCTATATTGGATGAAGCAGTAATTGTATGTGGTTCTCTTATTTAAATTATAAATATAAATACAATCGTTCGATGGTTATCTATGGAAAAATAAATTTGGTAATTAGCTGAGTATTGCCAGGTTTTTTCCACTCTGAGCTTCAGCGGATCAGGTCTCTTCAGTAAATTAAATCGTGGTTTTGATGTCGTCATAATTGATGAAGCTGCTCAAGCTGTAAGTATTTGTATATCATCATCTTAATTTTGAAAAAAATATGTCTGATGTATGTTAAACATGCGTGCACTTGGTATTGCCTTCTAGAAAGTTACTCGTTTAAGAATGTTTAGTGCACCTTCGCCTAATTTATTTTTTGCAACAGGTGGAACCCGCAACTCTTATTCCACTGGCTAATGGATGTAAACAAGTATTTTTGGTATGTTATTGTCAATATTCTTCATACTTAAACTCGTTGACGTGAAATGATGAAAAAATATATTTTTATTTGCATGGAAATGATTCTAGTTCTAATTCTAAAGGTTTCAGTCTTTTGACACCAAACACTGTAATAATTTTATGTTGAGAATTTTTGTAGTTGCTAATTTTCGTTTTTAATGCATGAAATTTTATTTCACACATGTAAATCATAGGTAATCATAATAAAGTTAAATGTTGAACGGTTCATTTTTAATTGTTCAATAGCATTTGTGTTGGTCCGTCTCCATAATTCATTAACTTTGCAGTTTAGTGCAATTCCAACTTGTGATTGATTGTACCTTACATTACGCTTCATTCATCAAGTAATGTAATCATCAGTTGTATTCTTCTTTTGTTTTAGGTCGGGGATCCAGTTCAGTTGCCAGCCACAGTGATTTCCCCTGTTGCAACCAAATTTGGGTAAGAGCGGCATCCTGTCCAACAACTTTTCTTTATCTTCAGACATTATTATTCCGGTTTTATTTTTCTTTTCTGGTAACTCTACTTGAAAAAGAATAAGTAATTTCTGAAAGTTCTATAGATACACGACGAGCTTATTTAAAAGATTACAGATGGCGGGCTATCCAGTACAGATGCTGAAGACCCAATATCGCATGAATCCAGAGGTCCCTGTCTTTCTACCGTTTTCTCTTCTCTTTTTCTTTTCTTTCTTTTCGTGTACAACTATACATGCTATATATACATAGCATTTCCATTATACAATAATATGCTGAGTCCTTGTAGCGTAATTGATTTGCTGATGATACAGATCAGGAGCTTTCCTTCAAGGGAGTTTTATAATGAAGAACTGGAAGATGGGCCTGATGTTGAAAATCAAACGTTGCGCGGATGGCATAAATACCGCTGCTTTGGGCCATTTTGCTTCTTTGATATACATGAAGGGAATGAGTCAAAACCACCAGGGAGTGGTTCTTGGGTAAACGTGGACGAGGTTGAGTTTGTCTTAGCTTTGTATAGTAAATTGGTGAGTAGATATCCAGAGCTTAAGGTAAGTTCCCGCCTTGCAATTATAACACCGTACAGGGGTCAAATCAAGCTCCTCAGAGAAAAGTTCCGCAGCACTTTTGGCGTGGATTCTGATAAAGTTGTAGATATCAACACTGTTGATGGATTTCAGGTAGGTTCTCTAATTGTAATTTATCTGCTCTCTTTATTCGACTTAATTTCTTGTAATTGAAACAAGAATTATTGAGTTGAACCTAAAAAAAAAAAAAATTAATCTTCAGGGACGCGAAAAAGACGTTGCTATATTTTCATGTGTTCGAGCAAGTGAAGATAGAGGCATTGGGTTTGTTAATGATTTTAGACGAATGAATGTTGGTATTACTCGAGCAAGGTCGTCTGTTCTGGTATGGCTTTATTTTAATTAAATCAGATTTTCAAATTACTGTGTCCGCATTCATCGGATTATAACCTTCTTTTTTTTTTTCTTTTTTTTTTTTTTAATGAAGGTCGTCGGTTCTGCATCAACTTTGAAAAGATGTGATCCGCACTGGAAGAACTTGGTAGAAAGTGCAGAGCAGAGAGATGTATTATTCAAGGTAAACATCCCCCAACTGCAAAAAATCAAATTATTACAGAGAATATGATTTCGTCAATTAATCAAGTAGTCAAATAAATATTAGGTTTCGAAGCCATACGTGGACTTCTTCAACGAGGCTAACCTTAGCGCGATGGAAACGAAGGTGGGAGAAATGGAGGAGGAGCCTCCTGAAGAAGATATGTATATGTATAATAATGTTAATGCAATCAAAGATGATGATGCACAAGCTGAAGATAATGACTACTGGGGTGATGCTGCTGGAGATGAAGACGGTTACGCTGATGATTATGGTGAGGACTAAATAGTAAATACTTACTTTGCAAATTACGAGAATTTATTAATGTCGCCCACTGCTATGAAAAATATCTTCCCTTCTTGCACTTATACTACTACGTATATAGTAGATATGATGGTTATATTATTTTGGCTTATTAACGTCGTTTGCTTATGGAACGAACGTGTAAGCTATTTGCTTTGCGAGTGTTTTAGGTTCAAATTTCTTGCTCTTTGAAATTTTTGTTATGTTATGTTAATTAAACCCAGTTAAGTCTCATTTACTCATTCTGTTTTGAGTAAGCCCAATTTTTTTATTTTGATGGGCAAACTACATTTAATTATAATTCGATACACTATAAATGATATTAAATATATTAGTAATACATATCTCATATATAGTTCTAGGCTGGGCATGGGTTGGGTTGGGTCGGGTAATTGTCAGGCTGTTACATATCCGACCCGATCAACCGACTTTGGAAGATAATAGACAGCCACTATCGGGACGATAATTGTGCGTCGGGAATGGTTGGCAACCAACTTTGTCGGTTGCAATATAGATCGGTTGATTAATATTATTGACCACCTTATAATTATTAGAAATTAAAGAAGGTAAACCACGGATAAACCAGCTTATACTTATCTCCTCGGGGTATATTTGGGAATTCAAAAGTAATATTTCATGATTTTTTCAAGATTTTATTACTCATGTCTTCGTAAGTGTGTAAATGTGTGACCAAAATAAGTAATTTCAAAATCTTTTTGATATAATTGATATTTTGTAAGAAAGGGTATTTTTGTACTTTTAATTTCTTTTTGGTATTAAAGTAAGAAAAAAATTATAAATATGTACTCAATTGTGGCTTTAAACTTGGTAGTATTGAACTAAGAAAAAATTGGGATTTGTTTTAGTGACCCTCATATTTGAATTGCCAATACCATGTGAATTTGTAAGTTATTTAGTCTTATATCATGGGTGTGTTATGTGATTTACCAAAAAAAAAAAAGTCACATTTCAACTTGTGCACTAGTCATCACCCACATAACACTTCCATCAAATCCAAAACTCAACTATTAATTTTAAAAGAAACTTATATTTTGGAGAAATCTTAATTTGCAATGTCTCATTTCGTGCGATTCTACGCGAAATGACACAAAAACGAAATAAGTTGTCAGCCTAGACTTGTTTTTTCTTACCTCAATGTCGGGATTGTTGTCGGCCATATTGATAAATTGTTGTGTTCTAACTGATACTATCGGAAACAAAAAAAAAAAAAAGACAATTTGGAAAGCCTTAGATTTTGGAGGTTGAGAGAATTTGAAAAAAGATTAAAGGGTTTCGTAACAAATGAATTATTTCGCACTGTAATTAGAAAAAATTACATTATGAATAGTAAACTCCAATGAAAGAGAAAAACCCTTGTCAATTCTCTGCTAAAAGAACAAGCCTTCCCTGGCTTATCAGCCTTCTCTATAGTTGGGATATACTTGTATCTTATTTTGCAAACAAATTTGTAGAAAATCTTTGAATTGGACATTGCAGCTTGAAGCTCAGAATCAATTATATTCTTTACTATATATACTTCTTCTAGAAAACCTTGATTTGAAGTTGGGGTTTTTGGCAAATTAAGATTTCTCCAAAATATGAGTTTTTTTTTTAAACTAATAGTTTTAAAATTAATAGTTGATTTTCGATTTGATGGAAGTGCGTGTGATTCTACATGAAATGACCCAATAACAAGATATGTTATCCATTTCGTGCAAGATGGCACAAAATGAAATGTTTAATTTCTTGTAATCCTACACGAAATCACTAACATCTTCCTTTTTTTTTTTCTTTCTCAATTATATAACTAGTTTATCTTTCTTTGATGCAACAACAAGAAGAAGGAGACGACTTGTGTGATTATGTTGTTTTGGAGCCGCACGAATATGAAGATTTTGCATGAAATTACTGTCTTAGACAGTAATATTACTGTCTCAAACAGTTAAATTACTGTTTCAGACAGTAATAAATTTGGAGACAGTAATATAGCAGGTCAAGACAGTAATATTAATTAAAATAGTTTTTTTTTGAAGAAAAAATAAGTTTTCAAAAGAAAAAAAAAATCAACGTCGGAGATTGGTGGTGGCGGTCAAATTTGATTAATTGGTGAAATTGAGTTAAATTGGGATGTAAATCATGAAATGGGATTTGAATTAGTGTTTCAATGAGTTAGGGGTAATTTTGGTATATATAAAAGTATTTTTCTTATTTGCCCATATATTTTTTATTTAAATCGAAGTGTGTGAAGGTGCATACTCTAGAACCATACTACATAGGGGTGAAAGTCGGATGGAACGGATCGAAATTAGCCTTTTTGGAAAAATTCAAAAAGAAAATCTGAAGTACAAAATCTATTCCAATTCCAATTCCAAAATTTTTGAAATCGAAAAATTCATTCCAATTCAAAAAGGCCCGGAAATTTCAGAATTTCGGAAAAAAAATCGGAAATCACATAAGCTTTAAAATTTCAAAACTTAGCTGAAATTTTCTAACATGTTCATAATTTTTCAAAAATAAGAACATCCACGTCGATAAAAGTAAAACTAATAACTGCTAAATTTCAGTTCAAAAAAATAAATAAAAAATAAACACAACTTAATATCCAATAAAACTTCTAACAAGAATTCATTATGTCAAAATCCTAAAACAAAACTTATAGGTGTATTTTTCGTAAATTAAGTATTGTATAATATATATATTATTTATAGTTGTGTTTTTCGGAATTAATTTCAGAATTAAATCGGATCGGAAATCGGAAATTCCAAATTTATTTTATATAATTCCAATTTCAATCCAAAAAAATCGGAAAATTTCGAAAATCAAAATTTCGAAAGTCGGAATGAAAAAAGTTGTTCCAAAATCGGAACTTTTCGAATCGGAACCGGCGGAAGTTGGAAATTCCGTTCCAACTTGCACCCCTAATACCACATTTGAAATATAGAAATAGCAAATTGGGGTCGTTTATAATTAACTAGTATTAATTAAAAATGTGTCGATGAGAATTACTTCACCTACCCTCCAACCACCAAGCAAAACAAAGCAATACTCTCTACTTGCTAGCTAGCTATTATAATATCTCTCTCTCTCTCTCTCTACATACACATACACATATACATACATTCTCATCATCAGAGTTTTACCAATGGCGACAATCTCATCATCCTCCGCCGCAGTGCTCAGCCTGAACCCATCGACAAGAATAATAACTTCTTCTCTCTCTTCATCCAGCTCAGTTTTCTTCAGCTACAACAATTTCTCCAACTCCAACCCCAACCGTGGCCGGATCGTAATTTCCAAGAAGAGGGGTTTGTCCTGCAACTGCCTTTTCGGTCTCGGAGTGCCGGAGATCGCTGTTATTGCCGGCGTCGTGGCTCTGGTCTTCGGCCCCAAGAAGTTGCCTGAAGTTGGCCGCAGTATTGGCAAGACTCTCAAGGGCTTTCAACAGGTTTCACTTTTTTCTCCTTTTTCTTCAATTAATTAAAATAAATAAATAAAACTTTTAGGGCTTTTTTCAGTTTGTTGCTGTTATTAATTACTGATTGATGCATTTGAATTGAATGATTTGAACTTGATAAGAGGATTGAATTTGATTGGAGGATTTGGGGGCAGATGAAATCCACCCCCTATTAACTCAAAAACTAGTTCAAACTTCAAATCGAGAGCTAAGAATTTCAAGTTTATTCGTCCAAACAGCCTCGAAAGATTTCTTATTGTGAATTTGAAATCCTTCCATCCAAATGCATCTTTAGGTGTATGTATGTTTGGTGGATCTTCACAAGCAAAAATTCTCGTTTTTCCGGTAATTTATATGCATTTTAAACCAGTTTCAAGGAATGAAATTATTCCATCACGATCGTTACGAACAGATATTTCAGTTGGACTTGGAATGATTTGCATAATTAGTCTTTAAAAGCTTGCATTATAGTTGAACTTGTAGAATCCCGTTCCACTTCAATAGTCGACTGCTTATTTGATTTATCGAGATTAATGATGATCAATTACTATTTAGAAACATGGTCAGGGAATTCAAATGGAATGTATTTGGTGCCGATAAACGCTGTGTTAGCCGTTGAACGGAGGAACAAGTGTTCATTAAAGGGCGCAGCTGAACCGCCCAAGCTATATATAGAAATAAAATCTATTATTGTTCGATTATGAACCAAACCTATATATAGCAATTTATATCCTCTCTGACTTTGATATTTAGAATGAGTATTTTCTACTGTTAAGCGTTTATTATACAGCTGTTGTGTAATTTGTGATTTGAAAGATCGAAAAGCTGATTACATTAACTCCTGTATATATCATCTGATTGATATTCGGTCTTTTTTTTTAAACTATGTTCCCCATAAATTATAAGCTGTAGCTTTTATCGGTTTTGTGTCATTAATTCAAGTGTAGGCGGCAAAAGAATTTGAGACGGAACTGAAGAGCGATGTAGAGCCTTCTGCAGAGAAGATCACAACAGTCGCTGAAGAAGAGAAGGCAAAAATTCCGAGCGCCTGAGCAGAGACTTATTAGAATTGTTCTGTCGTGATGAGTTGGCGAATAAGTATTTTAGATACAAATTAGCTATATGTACTCGTGAGTATTATCATCATTCAATCCGTTTGTTATTCCTATTGCGACAACATAAGATGAATTACGTCTGGTTAGTTTTCTTGGACCAAATTTGCGTTTTTACTTCATTTTTTTGTTAGAATACGTTGTAATGATAAGGCTTATTGTGTAGAATTGTGTGTTTATCAGCTACCTAATAAGAAGTACTCACGCCATTTGTTTCAAGTGTTTAGTCATAATTGCTTTTTTTCCATATTACATGTCACTTTTTTCAGAGCACAGTTTATTAATATTTAACCAATTTTGCCCTCTTATCATAAATGAATATTTTTCCGGAGAGAAAAGATCATTTAATATCCTGAGGGTATTTTGGGCATTCCTATTGAACTATTCATTATGATTCTTAGGTGGTGTTTACAGACGCTTTCTCCAAAGTGATTACGAGCTCTTCGGTGTTAAAAGAAACTGACATTGAACCGAAGAAAGCTCATAATCACTTTGGAAAAGCGTTTGCAAACACCACCTTAATATGTTCGCAACAACTCTATACACCAATTAAAAAAGAATGGAGTATAGTTTGCTATATTTGTTTTTCGGAGTCGCGCTCAATTTAGAATCAACTCCCTCGGATTACAACCTTATCGCAATTTATAAAGATGTCTAAGGCAAAACCATATGTATGTACCCAAAAAATATACGACAGCAATTAGTTTCTAACGAAAAGTAAATTGAAAGACCACTTTCTTTTCACAGAGTGGCAGTTTGAATTGTACAAAATATCGAGTGATCAAATTTATACAAAAACCTATAAAAACCACTACTACCCTGTACACAGAGAAACAAACAATAACCTGACTAAAATACATGTCTTCAAGTTAGCCAAGCTCAAATCACTTTGGAAAACCATGCTGCTGCTGCGTATGCTAAAATAACTAAAACCAATCAAAATCCCCTCTCGAATCACCATTCATTTAAATCAAAAAGTCATCTCTCCTAAGTATTAATCTTCAAAATCACGTCATTCCTATGCCGTCTCTTAGTCCTTGAAGGCAAGCGTGTAAAGTTCTCTGCACACTATCAGCAACAACTCTCAATCTTCCCTGATTCGTATTATTATTAGTATTAGTATTATTATTATCCCCACCAGAAGAAGAGCCATTCACTTCCACAGTTCTAATCACTCTTTGTTTACATTTATCCCACTCGTCACTTCTCAACCAGCAAGCACGCCCACCATGGCTTCCCTCCATTCGAAGGAAACTTACAGTTGGATTATTTTCACCAAACGAGTACCTTAATCTCACCGAAACGCAGTAAGGCAACCAAGCTGCACCTCCAGCAGCATTTATATGAGGTATATGTGCTGGATCAAGAACAACAGTCAGTCCAAAGTCAACCGAGTTGTGGGCCCTCTCGTAGTGAATATTGCTCTTGGATACTGATGATGTATTATCGGCGATGCCATCTTTGTTGAACCCCATGTGATTCTCGAGGCACAATTCGATTCGGGATTTTTGAGTAGGGGATGCTGAGTCAGCAGCAGTAGCAGCTCCTTGACCTTGAGTTAATCCTTTCTTCCATGCGATGAGTTTCAGAAATTCTCGCAGAACTGAAATCGGTAAAGTCAAGAGGGTGATGAATGAGGCAACTCGAGATGCATCGTAGGGTTCAGATGCCACACGACGACTGAAGTAATCGCATATCTCTCCTATTTCGGATTGAGTTAATTCTTCTAGAGCAGTGGCTGAATTCTGTTGCTGCTGAGTTGGCTGGAACCTTTTGACGCTGAGGACTTGGAGAAGAAGTTGAACTCTGTGAACACTAACAGCAAATACATAGCCGCTGCAAAAGCATCGTATAATCATAAGCTAAGGACATTGTATAAATTACAAAATACATGAACAGAATGCTACAGATCTAACTATTTCTTCTCTCTTTTTCTTGATTATGTGTATAAAAGGAAAACAAAATGCATAAAAAGATTTTGATAAGCACAATGTTTATCATAATATAGCGACTTGCTCAAGCAGTACGACTAAGAACCTAACATTGGAACTTCATTTTACTTTTCCACTACAATTCATTCTACTTGAAAGTTGAAACTAATATACACAAAACTTATACCCTAATAACCACAGCAGCCGTAAACTTTCTGAAATTATATTTAAATCTGTACATATCTTATGATCTAGTTTCTTAATCAAATTACCGCCTTATATTTTATATTATCTTTTTACAGCAATGCCTATAGACTAATGCAATTAAAGAATACTTTAATATTCCTGAAATGTGTAGAAACACAAACACACTGAAATACAATTATTGAAGTAATAACTTATTTTCAACTAAAAGAAGGCATCTTTTTTCGTAAAACAAATATGTTATGATATAGTTATGGAATACAGTAACTATTGAAAATCCAGGATATATGTCTAAATAAGTATGCACATACTATTGTTTCAAAACATTGAAACTTTCTCGATGTCCTACTTTCTGACTAGATTCAACTTTGTCTATTTACTAATACCTCATTTCACGCAAGTGTGACAAGAACAAACTCAAAATGTCACATCAATCAATCATGTCTAGAACTGGAGTTCCTCGACTAAATACTTTTATCTGATCCATGTACGTTTCTGTTCATTTGATGAAAGTTCATATTTTGAAAGTATAATAAATACAGTACAATAATATTATAAGAAAACAATTCTATAGTATATAGAGAACAAATCACACACTAGAATCGCATTGGCAAATGAATATTATGGTCTCTCCCACTCTGCTTAATCTATCGGACTCTGGGAGTAAAGAGGAAAATAATTTTGGCTGCCAAAAAATTGGCATCACATTTCAGAGCACTAAATTTGCTGTCAGCAAAATATCAGTAGTTGGTTCGGAGACTAATGTTTAATAAGTCCTTTTTGCACAACACAGCTTGGATGACCATCCATTGATTTTAATGATAGCTAAAGTAGACAAGCATTTTGCATTAGTAAGATGTAAATTGCCATGTGAGGATGCCACCAGAAATCTGGGGAGACATTCACTTCAACAGTGCTTCAACAAAAGTGTAAACAACTGAGCAGGAACAGAAGCAAACATAATAATAAGTATTAAAAAAAAAAAAAAAAAAAAAGGAGAGCTTGAGGATAAAACTCACAAAGCCCGTCGTGCATGAAGAATATTTGCAAGGATGAGGACAAGAATAAAAACAAATAGTCATCTAGAAACACATGAATACCCATACCCCTCTTACGAAGAAAATTCAGTTCTTAAGCCTCAAACATTTTTACCCGCCCAAAGTTTATTTTGAGACTAAAAATGTAAGTGTGTGTTACTCCAAATCAAACATGTATGTCTAACAAGAGAAACCGACAAGTTAACAGAAGAGGATGCAGAGAAAAGTAAAAGTTGAGAGGTTAAGGCTATAATGATTCTTAACCGTGAAGTCGATGCTAAATACTGATCCTCCAGCTCATTTCATGAGGAAGTCCAAGGAACATATTGTAAGCTCTATACAATAAGTAAATATGAACACGCAATGATGTATAAGGTGTAACTTGTAGGCTTACCCAACAAAGAAGCGCAAAGCTGGCTGCTCCTGATCCAAATTCAACAATGCACCTTCATTATCCTTCAGAATTGACCCGAGGATCTCTTTCAAAAGTTCTGGCAATTGTGCAAATAGCCACAGTACTCCAAGATACTTCAGAATACCTCTAAGGACCTTTTTTAGTGCGACAAGAGGAACCCATCCACCACCATAGCCTCCATCATCCCCAAGTCCAATTATGGCAGTATTCAGCTCTCCTCTAACATGAGCAGGGACCGCAGAACTAGGTGATCTACGTAATTGGTTAACCAAAGGTACATTGGAAGATCCAGGAAGAGAGTTTCCTGTCCGGTTTAAAACAGCTAACACATTTCCTGTTCGAGCCATTGGTGAAGTATTTGCAAGGTTGGATCTGCTTCCAGGCGTAACTGGTAGCTGTGAAGTTGCACTCTGATTGGGATTATTTGAATTAGACAATCCAAGCGCCTGGGTAGCACCTGGAAAGTTAGAATCGATGCCGTTCAATTCCTGAGCAACATGCTCCATAATAAAAGGTCGAAACTGCGGACATGGAAGTGATCCCCCAATAGGTGCACCAACTTTTGGTGGGGTAGCTGGTTGCAACCAAACTTGATCTCCAGCAAAACACCGCATGTCAACAGCAAAATTTTTGCGATATATGACTCTAATCCAGTAGGGGCCTCTTAGCACCACAGAAACATCAATTGGCAACAATGAACTGGGAACAATGCCAGGGCCAGGACCACCTCGACCAGCAGCAGCTGCTGCTGCTGCCGCCGCGGCTGCTGCCAGGACTGCAGCAGTATTATGAGTTCCAATAGGGCCTGTTGATGTAGGAACACCAGGATTACCCGCAGGACCAGATGAAGCTTGACTAGTATTCGTGTTGGAATTGCTAGGCAGACTCTGAGATGGCACATATCCAGTCTGCTTTAAAGTAGAAGAAATAGAGCTTGTCATCCCAGGAACCCCAGAAACAGGAGCAGCTCGCGCAGGCCTTGTAGCAGCAGCAAGAGCATGCAACGGTCCAGCAGTCAGTCGAATGCAATCCAAAAGGGATTCAACTTCGCCTCCATTAATGAAATCTTCTAAAAACTGTCGAAAATATAAATTAAGAGTTTTATCTGCTTGTTTAAAGAAACTAATGAAAAATCTTCAAAACATTTGCACAGGCAAAACAAAATAATCATAAAGCACGTTTCTTTTTACTCAAAAGTAAATTAAAATAAGGTTAATCAAGTTATCTTCCAACTCAAGCAACTCAAAGTCATCAATGCACCCAGATTTTAGACATGTAAACTTCTGTCTCCATGGAAATAAAAATTAACCAAAGACTCAGTTTTTATGGGATGGAATGGCATTTGGATAGGAATCTGACCTTGACAAATTAAATTTCTATGTGATGCCTACGAACTGAAAAGAATAAAAGCACAAAAATTCAAAAAAACGGAAGTAACCAATTTTCGCAAGTTTGAATCCAAAAATAGAAACTCAACATCTTAATTTTGCCACGGTAATTAGTGAGTTTGGAATCTAAAGGGAGAAAAACATAAGGTACTCGTCCCCAATGTCAGACCTCCTTTCAGCACACAAACTTGTCCACGATACTATTTTTAAGTTTGTTCCGTCTTTCTAAGATCTCACATTCTTCTCAAGGATGGTAAAAAATTATTTTAATATTTACAAGAAAATCTATGATGTATAGAATTATTACTTTAGATGCTATTAAATTTCTACATAATTGTGACTGTACATGTTCTTCGGCAGACCTGAACCAATAGCATGAAGAAAGAAAAATGTATCTTATTCCCAAAGTCCTAAATTTATCAAATACTACGGTCAATAGATTATGGGTACCATATGACAACAAATACGTACTCAATATCGCCGAACAAAAGGGCCTAAGGAGTATGCTCATGAGCCACTAAATTTAGTATGCAAACTTCCAATAAAGCAAAAGAATTTTAAGAGAATCAAAGCTGCTCCAAGCAATTTAAAATGATGTTTGAAAATTCATTCCAGCTACAAGACTATATGGTTTTACTCCCTCATTGACAATGTAAAAAGAAAATCAGGTTGTCAGAGATGCTCACCATCTCAATTGGGGAACTCAAGGTTGTTGAAAGAGCACTTGACAAATAAAACACTTCGCAATTGAGAATACCGAATTTCATTTGCTATATAATCAGATCCAGGCTATGAGCCACCTGAACCTGAGCATGGTTATGCTTGGGAAATGTAACTATGCTTCATGATGTCAGAATCTAACTAATCATCCGGTGGAAATTCTGTTGACGCCAATGAACCAATAACAATGTGGCACCCAAGGTTGGCAATACTTTAATTAGATCTTAATCACGAACAGTGTGAAGCATATGTCCTATGAGTTGGATTTTATTTGCATTTGGATTTGGTTCTTATCCATGAATTCTAAGCTTTCATTAACACGAAAGAAACTCTTTCCAACTAACAAGGAAATGCATACACTTGTAAAAGGGTCATTCATTGAGGAGAAAAGATTGGGGAGGGGGGCTGGAATAAATTGAGATGTCTAAACAATAGGAAACACAGAGAAAGAGCAGGCGAAGAAAGTTTATTAAATATCTGCTAAAGAATGAACAAACCTTAGTATGGGGCCAAAGCTGGTCGGGAGAAACATGCATTCTGCAGCCCTCTTTACCAGACTCCCACTCAACAACAAAGCGAGCAAGGACACCTGAACCAAAACTAAACCACAAACTCATTAGTCCAACAGCTTCAATTCTAAACGCTCTTCTCATCTGTTCAGACAACTTTTCATAACCCTCCATCACGGTTTTCAATCCAGCAGGATTTTTGCTGTCTAAGTTTCCATTGTTCTCTTCCAGTTTCTCATCAGTCCTTGCACCTAATAGTTTTCGCATTCCAAGGGCGAAAGTTTTAGCATTTGAAAGTCTTTGTATATCAGCCACTAACTTCTTAATACTATCAGCCTCCACAGAATTGTAACTCAATATAACACCTTCCGAGTCATAACGGATATGAGAATCCACATCAGATGTATTAGCTATTCGAATACCAGAACCCCACGGGGTAGTATTGCTCCCATTCTGAAGCTCCCACAAGTCCTCATAGTGTGGGTCAACAATTTTGACATCCCAGTACAAGCTTCCAGGGCTCCCCAGCCTCAAACATATGTGTTGCCATGTATCATCTCTGGAAAATGGAAGGCGGAACCACAAGTTTGAGGATGCACTTCTCAGACCCACTTCTTCAACATAGGGTATATCAAGTTCTTCCATCTGACTAGTCAATCGGGCATGTTTTATACACAGTGAGCAATGTCTAACAATGTGAAGGAGCGCAGATACGTAAATACTAGGAGATGCGCTGCCCATATTGGCTTCAGCTATAAGATTCGCAAAGCTGTGTTTTTCAATTTTACAAGGATGGTCACAAGAACTAAGAGGCGGTGTATGAGAAAGCTCGGCATGTGGTGTTTCCTTAATTTTCCTTCTCTTATTAGATGCTTCATTGATTGCAAGACAATGCAGTGAGGGAATAGATTTTAACATATCTGACACAGTTCGTTTTCGGGGTATTCCATCATGTTGAGGTATGCTTTCTTGGTTTGAGTTCTCGAGAACAGCACTGTCCAGTGTTGAAGCTGAGAAAGAGGCATGTATGGAAAATGTGATTAAGTGAAGCTATATGCTTGTTAATGCAATTTACAAACCAAATGCAATAAAAAATAATTAAGACGGCCTCTTACATATAGGAGAATTAATCCATGAGTTAGATCCAGAAATAGCAAAGTTCCCTGATACAGTCCCAGCAGGCGTGCTTTTAGGTTCATTAGACTTCATGCTCACTACTGAAACTGGAGGGCCGGTGCGCTGTGGTGGAGACAAAAGCCGAGCTGAGGGAAGTCCAGCTACAGTCAGCTGGTCTTCGTCCATTACACCGTAAGAACCAAAGCGACCAGAATGTGGAGACCTGAGAGCAGACAGATCCTGATCTGACTTTGAAGCTGTTAATTTATTCATAGCTTGGCTTTTCACTGAAGGCGTGGTAAGTGAACTGGTGGAACCAGACGGCATCAAGCTCTTAAAATTGCTCACAGAATTTTGTAATGTTTGAGCTCCATCCCAGTTTTGGGGTGATGCTGAAGGTTTTGCATTATGGAGATTCATACTTCCCAAGCCAAAACGGGATGTAGAAGACAGACCAGATGTAGACAATGTGTTATGTCCAGATGACCCTTTCTCAATCTCAAAGACTTCATCGACAATAGATGAGAAACTGATAGGAACACTAGATCGAGCAACAGAACCTTCCAAGCTGGAGTTAGAGTGAAGAATGCGTTCAGAAACCTCATTAACATTAACATCATCAAGAATCGATACCATCTTCCGACGATCGAGAAGGCTCAAACTGAGTTCATCTTTGCACATGTGCATCGTACTAATATCCAAATCTTTTACTCTAGTTACTTTGCTCATATCACCAAATGCTTCACCTTTCCCAGAGGGATCTGTCTGTGCTTCTATTAACTTGGGACAAGGTTTGAACTCCTTGTCAAGTTGCATTAACAAGAAATAAGAACTCCCACACTCTGGGAATCCCATGAATAATGAATTTGACTCATCCGAAATGTTCTTTGGCAATTTTGCTGCTGTAAACCCATGATCAAATACCTGCAAGAAGATATTACTATGCCTATTTAGTTGTTCAAACAATATAATACTTATACAAGATATGCAGGTTGGATATCCATCCCCTCATATAGAGAATGCACTCTAGATAACATAGCTTCCTCTTGCTACAGATATTTTAATTTGGAGAGTCAGTTTGCCACCAACATGAACCCTACTGTTCGTCATTTGTAAGATGTAGCTTCTGTAGGATTTTAATTTCCTAAGCAGCGTTGCTTCTTCGCAAACAACAAAACCACATGGTTCATGAATCTAATTCGTTAGGCATCTATAGCAGGAAAATAGTGCCTTTAGGGAAATGTCCAGATCTTCCAGTTTCCATCATCAGAAATTCAGTGAGCAGTGGGTAATTAATATCTTATCATCACAGAACAGACACCCTTACTAAGTATACAGATGAAAATAAAGTCACAGTACTTTGAATAGAGAATGAAGTTGCGGATGCACTAGCAAATTAAGGAGAAGTCTCAAAGATTATAAATACCTCAAGACCCAAGAACCGTCCAATGCTTGCAAATAAATGTAAAATACTATTTTTCCTCAAGTTGATAAAAGCTTTCGCTGCTGTAATACTTCCCTGGTTCAATGCTTCTTCACACTCTAGCAAAGCCTTTGATGATATGATATTCTTCGATGAGCGAAGAAGAAAACGACCACTCCTGCAAAGCAAAAGGAAAAACTTAGCTTTAAGTTCTTTAAACCAGAAAGAACGTCTCCTGAAACTTCAACTATCACCACAAATACTCCAGTAAGAATCAGTTCGAGCATTGACATCAATTTGGTCAATTTGGGCTTAGTTTGGGTTGCTTTGAACTAATCAACACTTTGACGTAATAAATTAAGATCAAAGAATTGTGCTAAGAATCTCTGAGTGCAAGTTTATGTTCTTTTTCTTAGACACAGTTGCGCCCAAAATAGATGCGGTGAGTTTCATAAGCTTCCTTTAGTGTCTGATTTATTTCCATCACTCAGAAATAGGGAACTCAGTGGACATTCATACACACGTTCAAGATGTTCATTGGCAAATAATTTTTATGGCCTTCCAACAACTACAGGATGAACTAGTGCACAGAGTTTTTGTATGCAATGTTCTAAATCAATACTAACATGCTTCTGGTTTCCATCATTTTAAGGCATAACCTGCTACGACTTCCTAAACCATTCAAATTAGTGTGGTGCGTTGTAATGGCAGGTTTCAGTTAGACGAAGAGTATCATCTATCTTAATGTTGAAAAATTATGGCTATAGAAGTTGTCCAGAATATGTCAGCTGAAGAGCATAATCCCGAACCATAAATGTTAAAACGTGACATGCTACATTGTTTTTAGCTCTTGTGAAGAAAAAAAAAAAAAAAGAATACCAACCACGTGTAATCAATTTCAAATGAAGTTTATTTTACAGTCACTGTCCACAAGCATGCACATAACAGAACAAGTTTATAGTCAATTCTAATGGAGAAAAGATCAAGCATGCTGGGGTTAAAGAAAACAGAAAGGTAAGAAAAGACCTTATGTTTATTCCAAGAGTGAAAAATGAAGAACCATAGGCACGCACATGCAGAACTTCCTGGCCATCATGCTTTTGATCAAGTGCATCATTATCCCTCTGTTAAACGAAAACATAAACTATGTTTCCACAATTGTAAAGACATGGAACAAATTCTTCTAGATGACTGAATATAAATTTGGCTACGGATGGTTCTACTTCTAACATGTACAATGTACTATTCCCGAAAATATGAACTAAGTCGTCATCGAACCATAATAAACAACAGTAATATTTAGTCAGACTATAAGGTACGGGCCTTAGAGTAAAACTTTGGCAAAAAATGACTTTAGCATAACAAGCTCCACTAGTAACTACTATGAATTTATTCTTGCTTCGAAAAAATATGTAAACACAAGTTGTTAGAAGAGTTCACTTTAGCACTCATAAACCATTCCAATATCACGCCACAGTTAATATGGGATATCACAATACTCCTGTTGAACATGCGACATCCTCATCGCATTCCTGCAATACTTCACATATGGTGGGCTTGCGGAAATGGTTAATCCTGGTTCCGAGTCTATCATACCAACTTATAAACTTATAAACTAGATAGAGGAAAAAAAACACTATCAGCTAGGCATTCTCTTCGCTAACCAGATGTGTCAATTAAGCAGTGGACTGCCTAAAATATTGGACAAACAAAAAAAATGAAACATTGATGGAATAACAATTTCATTATGTAGATACCTTTCCACAATCAGTTGCAAAATCATCCAAATGAAACTGAAGCTGGACATCACCAGGTGTTCTGTTGATCTGTCCATTCTTCTCCACTTCCTTGTAAATCTCAAGAAGGCGGGTATATCTATTACAGCCAATGGCTCTGAGCAGTAGCATTTCAACATCAATGCAACTTCGGTCAAGGGTAAAATCTGCCTCCTTGTCAGTTAGAGGATCAATCACAAATGTGCTATGTGAACACTTTATCTGCAAATCGGGGCGTGGTTCAATTCTTAAGAATGGGGATATCCCTGAATCAGATGTTCCAGTGCTTTTGTCAAGATTTAACCAGTATATGATTTTCAATCCAGGAGTTCGTAAGCCAGAATCAGTGTCTCCGTCATGAGTGCCATGGGAGGAGGAAGCACTCCCTCCTTGCCCAGTAGTACCATCAGATATGAGTTCAAAACGAATTGCATCTTTCCATCTGCCTTGTCGGAGTGTTTGCACTTGTCTTATAACAGTGTCCATGATAAGAGCAACACATAGCTCATGAAGAATAGAATATAATGTCGTGAATGGGTTTTCTGATGCAGCCATTCGGCGTTCCAAATCATCTCCAAGAGCATGTCGTCGTGATTCTTCCACCTTCACAAGCCCACTTCTCTCACCAACAAGCAACTCCAAATGTAATATCCTCCACATTGACAAATGACCTCGATAGCCAAGTGTGACAAGAACTTTGAATTCCCCATCAACCCGAACCAAGACAACACCATCAGAAACTTCGATTCCAGTAAATTCTTTTGGAAGTGAAACTTCAAGTAACTTTGACCTAACAAGCGTATCAAGTTTCTTTAAAGCTGGCCCTTGCTGATCCTTATTCAATATGCTCTGTGTGCCCACATCTTCTATGCATTTTGGTAAACGCTGGTAACTTCCAGTAAGAAGAACCTCAATAGCAGAAGGAACATCATAGATGGGAGCTCGAGCTTGTTGTAGCCCCTCATGCATAAAAAACATTGAATCTGCAGCTTGACTGAAGCAAGTCTCATGACTTGATAGAGTTGATGCAAGTTGTTGACAGTACTGGATCAAAGGAACCTGTAATTCCAACAGCACGAACAAATTAGAAAAATGAAGGGCACCATGTTTCTTCATCTAATGTATCAATAGAAGAATGAAATACTAGTAAACAATTTTTCCCTGTAAGGAAAAAAATAAAAATAAAGATGGTTATCATTATCTAACATAATTTATGACACTACCACTTGAACTGTGAGTAAGTCTCATTTATCCAAACAAAAGTTTATTTGGAGAATAATTCAATGAAATGTAGAATTGAAACTAAAGGTATAATCTAGACAAATCCAGCCTTAAAGCAATTGCATTTGCTACCAGATAATATCCAATGTTGCAATCAGAGTCCTAAAAAAATTCAACATCTAATTCCTGCAGGACATTTTTTAGGGAGAACCCACTATCAAGCAGAACGTAAAATGAAAATTATTCAAGGAGACTAAGCAGCAGCACAACATTTTAATGTTCCACGAAGAAGTCTGCTAAAGCCCGACATTTCACTCATGCAAGGTTCATTCAATCAACTATTAGTTCCAAAAGAAACCCTACTGAAAACATACAGTAAGTCCATAAATCATTCCAGCTATAGAATAATGTATTTAAAATCAACGTGGACATAATTATGCATGGAAAATATGACGTATATAATCACATATTTTCTACCCTTCCCCCATCCCCAATAACGCAAAAACTTCACTCAATCTTAGCCAAGAGAAGAAACCTCGTATCAATCGCAAGAATGTAGAGCACTTTAAATGGCTGTTTTTTAAGTCCAAGAGCATCCGTATATAGGCCCAATTATGTACTTTGCTCTTTCTCATTTCTCAAGTACTTACTATCTCTATCCATTTTAAAAGTAAAATCATCAGAATTTCCCCTAAAAATTTAAAATTTTGCCTATAACCACTTAAACATAAACAAATTTGCAGACATGATTTTCACATGTGACCACTTTATTTAGGAAAGTTAATACACCGAAACCCACTCTAGCAAGTGATTCTTATAAACAATATCCGTTAAATATTCCAAAAGCCCAAGTTAAAAACCCTAACCCTTACATGTTCTTGATTCCCCATGTATTTAATGACCAAATGATATCCATGATTCCATAACTCGGCCTCCATGTCACAAAATCAAAAGAAATACTCTTTACATTCAATTAGATGAACAACTACACTTTATGAGCCCAATCAAAGTAATATTTCTCTTTAAAAAAAGTTTACATCAAGTAAACCTAAGGGCTAACTCTTACTAATTATCCCCAATATTAACAAAATTCCCTCAAGTTTTCAACAAATCAGAAAATCCCAACTCATCCCGCACCACATTTCAAATATGAACAGATCCCCACTCGGTGTTTAGGAAGCAATTATACAAACTCGAACCCTAACCCACAACACAATGTATTTGGACAGCGACACAAAACTGAAAAATGCAAAAAGGAAAATGGTAATGAAAGAAGAAATGAGAAACACCTGCTGGCACCACTTGGCAAGGACATTGAGACGGAGCATCCGCTGCTGGGTCTTAACAATGTACTTCAAAATCATAATCTTCTTATCGGCGTCGGATAGCATTTCCGTGGACTTGGATTTCTCCACCAATTCCTTAAGCGAAACATAGGATTCCTCGGCGGCGCGTCCAACCAGAGCCGCGAAATCCAATGTCTCTTGCCCTACCTCGGCCATGATTGATTTCCGTTCACTGAATTGACTAAATTAGTGCTTGCTTTCAGGAATTCGCCCCGAATGGGAAGGAATCATCGGAGCAGGATAACTGAATTAGGGTTTTCAGGTAAGAGAGAATTTATTCAGGTTTTTCTCTCTCTCTCTCTCTCCTCTCGTTTTCTCTCTCTCTCCCTTCCCCTCCCTTACTCTTCTTTGGTTTGACTTCTCCGTTGGTCGTCTGTATCTCTATAAGTAAGGCTGCGTTTGGTTTCGCTATTTAATTTCTTTCATCAAATTCCTCTCTTTTTTTTAATCTTTGTTTTAAGGGGCTATTCGAAAGAAAGAAAAAACCCTATAAAGTTGCCTATTATGATAAATGATAAATCCAATGTTTAATTTGAAATTTTGCATAAATTCATTTGACTCAAATTATCAAAAATATTCATATTATACTTTATCCCCTAATTAACCCCCCACAAATCTCACCTCATTTCATTTTTTTTAATTTTTTTTTTCATTCCTTTTTTTCCATTTTTATCAAAAAAAATATAGTTTTTTATTTCATTTTTATAATAAATATTGCTTTTATTTTTTTCTATTTTTTCTTCCCACTCGTTTAAAAAATATGGTTTTTAACTTCCTAATCTTTTTATTTATTTTTGTTATTTCAGTTTTTTAATTAATTTTTTTTCCACTACGGATACAAAAATAAAAATACAAAATCCACCGAAAACTACTATAAATTTATCGAAAATCGTTACCGTAAAATTCAATGTGAAATTAAAGTAATCAACTTTAATATTAACATAACCCACAACAAACTTAACGAAAACCACTAAAAACATACGTAATTACTAAGAATGAACGTAATTCACTACTAACATAACTCAAAAAATAACATTAAAAAAAAGCGTATATCTACTATCGTAAAACCACTATTCAAAACGTAAATCCACTTATTTGAAATGTAAATCCACTATTATGTCCAGGGAAAGGTGCAACACCGCCACCAACAAGGGCAGCGAGGCATCATTCCGGCTGTTGTACTATGGCGACGGCACCGCTTCAGTGCCATTCACGCACGTCCCTAACAGGCGTTCAACGACAATGTCTCTCCCGTGGAACTCACAGTGGTGCCACATGTTTCCAGCCAAGTCTCCAGCCTTCTTAGTGGACTTTGAAGCATTCTTTCCCCGTTTTCACACAACATTCTGAACCTTGTCGCATAATATAACATCCCACAATCACAATGTTAGAAAAAAAAATTAAATAAATGAAGTAATTTTAAATCGACAATGTAAAAATTAAAATAAATAATCATTACATTCGAAGACTAACGTTAAACTCTTTGGAACCTCCATTCCCAAAGAGAGTGGTGCATGCCCTTTGCTAGATCTATAAACGTAATAACAGTTGTATAAAAAAAAGAGAGAGAGAGAGAGAGAGAGAGAGAGAGAGAGAGAGAGAGAGAGAGAGAGAGAGAGAGAGAGAGAGAGAGAGAGAGAGAGAGAGAGAGAGAGAGGGGCGTTGCCAGCGGTGGATAGAGAAGAGATATGGGAGGCGGCGATCGTGGTCATGTGGTGGTCATGTGGAGAAAGAAAAGAGATGGACGACGTTCAAATGAAAGAGATGGAGGTCTCACCAAGAAGGAGGAGGGTGGAGAGGGTGTGAGTGTGGACGTGGGTTGTGGAGAGAATGGAGAGAATAGAAATAAAAGACGGCTAGTGGTTAGGAGAATTGTGGCTAGGTAAAAGAAATTGTTCAAAAAAAGGGATAAAAATAGATTATTCATAACATAATTTGTTGAATTAAATGCAATTGGATTTATCTCAAAAATTGGAAGAAAGAAAAAAGATCTATTGTAATGATACAATTGGTTATTTCTATGCTACACCCGGTGAAGGTTACATCGTGTGGTTTTTTATTATTGATCGACATACACCAATGTGGACGTGTCTGTGTTTGTGTGTATATGAATGGTAAAGATCTACCCGGTGGATTTTACCCGGTGTAGCATAGCATAAACCGATACAATACATATGAGGGGGTTTCTCAAATGATCCCTCTTTTAAGGGGTTCTTTATCGTTTTTATGCCCTAGCACTTATATATAAGTTCATAATTTTTCTTTGTTCGTAAATAAATTCATCCAAAATATATTTTACATAAGTAAAAATAAATTCATCCAAAATATATTTTTACATAAAATGAAAGACAAGACCGAAGGTCATTAAAAGACAAATATATTTTCTCAAACTTTTATACACTTTGATTTTGTCATTTATACCCAATTTCACTAATTATTCAATTTTGATCCCAACACGATTTTAACTCTAGTCGTCAACCACTGATCTTCGACGTTGATACTTTTTTTCTGAAATTTTTTTTCCGGCATTGACCAACGTGTTAGAGTAGGTGACCAACAAGCCAACATGTGGCTGTGGTCTTTCGTATTTATTATTGTAATAAACGAACCTTTATTCGTATTAATGATAAAACACATTGGCATTCTATATCTTTGTCCCTTTGTCACAAGCATAGATATAGTCCTTACAGTTATTACAAGTACTAGTAATTGATCGTTAGGATCGTGAGATATTTACTCAAGTATTATAACTGTTAAACGTGTTCCTAGTCGAAGGGTTACGCCACTAATGAGGATATCGGTCTTTCCCATTAAGACTAGCACTTAGTGTATGTGTACTGCATCTCATCAGTAAACGGTATTGTGATATCGGCATGCATAAGTGGGTGCTCGTAAGTTGACGAGTTCACTGAACTCACTCACCCTAGAAATCTCTAAGTGGTTCCCAATAATCGAGTAGAGATATCTATGGTATAGTTGTACACCATTAGTCCTTATGACCTAGACATCACCGTGACTTCACTAGAGGACCAGCTGTATCGTGACCTGTCCCTGAGTTCCACCGAGGACCATCCCAAGGGCCAGTGTTCGTGCAGTCCGAAATCTAGTGGGAGGTCTGTGCATTGTAGTCGGGGATTCGATCGCTAGAATAGTCTTGGATGTCCTGTGTATTCTGAAAGTTTGTAATCATTTTAAGTCTCTGGCCAGAGCTGACTAAGTGATGATTAGAGAATTCGATTCTCTAAGTCATGCACGTAAGGATTACAACACTTGGAACGATCGCACCGTCATCGAACATATAAAGAGGTCTCGATGAACCAATGCCTCTAGTTCGATCGGGACATATGAATCGAAGGGACCGTACTGTACGTTAACTATATCTGAAGGTTCTTGCAGGCACTTCATTTGTATCTAGGGAATCATGACGCGTAGTTGCTAGACGCCAATCTTGATTCGTTGGGTGATTAAGGTGAAACGAGCTTCATCTCAATCGTAACTCTAAGGGACGAGTTTTGACCACAAAGAGTTGTGGGCCCACGGCTAGCTTACACCTGAACCGTCGAGGGTCACACTGCTCGTGCACATGAGATCTTTGAATAAACGGTCAGAGATAAAATAGTTTATCTTTGCATGATTGGAAGTCAATATGATTGGATCCAACATTCGTAATTTGGAATTATGAATGAGAATGAGAAAAGGAAAAGAATAGGCGAACGTGTTAGTGAACTTTCTAAATCGGGAAGTTTCCAAATTTAGAAAGTGCACTGAACTAGGGTTTCCACTTTTGGAAAGTTGGAAAATAAGAGATGGCACTCGTAATGACGAGGAAATTATAATGATTCCGAAAATGTAATCGTTGCAATTTTTCGGTCATTGAATTAAGAGAGAGACGAGCAAGTAAAAGTACTAACGGACTTAAGTTGTTGGGCCCGGTCCAACTTAAGCCCGCTAGGGTTTTATGCAAGACATATAAATACTTGATTTATAGGTCTTGCACAAAAAACACACAACAAAAAAACCCTAACCCTAGCCGTCCACCTCTCTCTCTCGGCCTCTCTCCCTCGCGGCCACCACCGCCGTCCTCCCGCCGTTTCGCCGGAATCGGCCGTCCATCGGCCGATTGACTTGGTAGTCTCTTTCCTTCTCTTTTTCTTCCGTTTTTCTAACTATTACGTGTCTAGTGCCACGTGTTTAGTAGATCGAAGTATACGAGGTGAAATCCGAGAGGAGGAAGACTGTAGATCGAAGAATCGAGGAGCAACGCACGAGCCGAAGCCGCACGCTGCCCCACGCGCCGCCCCGGAAGACCGCGCGTGTTCCTCACGCGCCGCCGTGGCCGATTCGCCGCTGCACCGCTGCTGCCCCGATTGTACGGATTGGTTTCCGTAGCAATCTCGACTTGCTAAACGCTCCTACCTCACGCTTCAAGAGGTAAATACACGAAACCCTAGTTTCGATTCGTTTATGTTTAAACTATGAATTCATGTTTGCTATCGTATGATTTTATGTGATTATGTGTAATCGTTTTAATCTTTGCAAACATGTTATTTGGTTTAAACGCGAGCATGTTAATTGATTTAAATTCGGTTAAATTATTTAGCATGTATGTTGTTTTTAATTTCGCGGGAAGCGCAAAGGTACGCAATTAATTGATTTTAATTTGTCGGGCATGTGCTTGTGTGCTTTAAAGTCGTTTAAATCACATTAAATTTTTGTTTTCCGTTGCGTACACGTGCCCGAAACCCAACAGTGGTATCAGAGCTCGTTGCGTAATTAATTGCGTTGTATGATATGCTATGATTTTATGCATGTTCGATTTATTAAAGTAGTGATTGTCGTATTATGTAATTGGGAGTTTTCGTAAGTTTAAAATATTTTTGAAATATTGTTTAGAATTTTTCCAGCTTTAAAATTGTTTAAAATTGGAAAATCGGATCTGAAATTGTTTTTAAAACATCGGTTTTTGTTTAATCGGATCGAACCGGTCGAACCGGCCGGTTCGATGGCTCTGTGCGATTTAGTGGACCGAATCCACGTGGATTCGGGTCGGTCAGACCGGTTCCCGGTCCGACTGACCCGGCCCACTGATTTGGGTCAGCTGGACCGGACAGAACCGGACCGCTTCGGTTCGAACCGGTCAGACCGGTTGGGCCGAACCGGTTCACTGAAAATAAAAAAAAAAAATAAAAAAAAAAAAATTTATTTCAGATTTCTAAAATTAAACTTAAAACAAATTGATTTTAATTTTTGGAAAATTATTTTCAATTAATCCCAATTAGATAATTGGATCGACAATCATCTATTTTAGTAAATAGGTGTTAGATTAATTAAATTGATTTAAATTGTTAAATTGATTTCAATTAATAGAACACATATATAATATTGATTATAGTTCAACTTAATTAGTAGTACCTCAACATTATTTGAATGATTTATGCTAGTTGAGGTTCTATAATTATTTTGAAAAACTCGATAATTAATTAATGTAATTAATTATGAAATTAGGTCGTATGTTCCTCTTAGGACAATATGCGCTTCCATATACCTTTAGAGAACATAGATGTAGGAATCACATAGACCAATCCAAACCTTCTGATGAGATAAAACATTTTAATAAAAATCCCTCATTCTTAATTTAATTAAGAATCATTTCAAGCTATAAAGAAAAAACCAATCTGTTGAGTTATTTCTTTCCTTCTGCCAACGGTTGGATTATGTGTAGCCCTTTGCTGTAGTGCAGTAAGCCGTGTTAGCGGGGAGTGCTATGGTAGAGTAAGCTGTAATTCAATTGACATAACGATGAAGGTAGCCATAGAAAAGGGTTATGTTGGATTAACGTGGTCGGCTAGATTAACTAGGGACTGCATTAGTTTGGCATAATCAAGTTCTATGAGCATCTTTGATTGGTAGGTTAGACTTGACACACGACGATTTTGATATTCGCGAGATTAACTTAGGTCATTATCAAGTGTGAGGAAAATTAATTTAGGGTCATATTGTGGATATGATTGATTGTGATCTACCTTTGGGCAAATATAATCGGGCTAGATTAACTACGGGTTATATTTGTCTATTGGACCTAAAGCCCATTAAGAAAAATCAGTTTTCTCGTTTGTCTACTAGAGGGAAGTGGAACTCGATAAAATTAGTGGGAGAACAATTAAATAACATAAGTCCAAACATTTAATTGTAACAATCATTTAACGCGAATCTCTAATAATCCTCTTCTCTATATGTCTCAGATAATCATGTCTAAAAATCCCATAATGTCAATCCTCGACAATAAACTTAATGGCCCTAATTACCTAGATTGGTTGCGTAGTCTTAAGCTTGTGCTAACTGTTGAGGGGCGTCTCTATGTTTTGAACGAGAGGCTTCCCGCCACTATACCTGCCACAGCGACTGATGCTGAAAAGGAAACTTATGAAGTTTGGAAGAAAGATGACACTCATGCTAGGTGCTATATGATAGCCGCCATGGAGCCCGCGCTTGCGAGGAAATATGAGTCTCACATGCATGCTTTCTGAAACACGTGAATAAAATTCACAATGTGTTTTTAACTTTTCTTAACTTCCAAACTAAATCTTAGTTAGTGGGCTAAGTGGGGTTAAGTAGTGCTTAGTGGATTTAATTATGGAATTTATGTTAACTTCCTAACTAACCCACTAACCCATTATCTTGAGTGCACTTGTGGTTGGTTTTCTTGCAGATCATGGGCTGAAGAGTGGAAGCTTGGCAAGTCTATAAATACCAAACTCAAGACTCAAGATTGCTACAGATTTCGAAGAAACAAAAAGAGAGCTGAAGTTTAATCTCGAGAATTTTAGTGTGTTTCTAGGATCTGTTGTACGTACTCTTTAAGAGTACATTCTTTGAAATCTAGAATTTTTGATATCTTTCTTTTAGTATCTAGATTTGGTTGTAAGAGTGATCTTGAAAAAGATTCACTCATAAGGAAGAAGTTTTCGCACTCTTCTGTTTGTATTCTTGGAATACTGATTTTAATATATTTTTCCGTCCTGTAAAGGGCAAGTTCACAAGTCTTTACTTGTGAACATTTTTTAAATCTGAGCATTGTCTTTTAATAGTTATATTTCCGCTGCATGTTGTCTCAAGTGTCATAACATTTTAGATAACATCTCTGTATAATACGAATTCGGGACCATAAATTCTTTCAATTGGCATCAAGAGCCAACACTTGACGTATACTAAGTGTTTGTTCCTATTTTCTTTACAGAAACGAATTCGTGATGGATACTCAGATGACTGCTTCTATGCGACCTCCTGTACTTGATGGCACGAACTACACCTACTGGAAAGTCAAGATGAGGGCTTACATCAAAGCCATTGATGAGAGAGCATGGAGATCTATTCTCACTGGATGGAAGCCACCAACTATCACAGATGTGGACGGAGATGTTTTTCCAACTCCAGAATTACGGTGGACACCAGACGATCTATCAAATGCTAACCAAAACTCAAAGGCGTTAAATGCAATTTTCAATTCAGTAGATTTAACTATGTTTAAATTAATCTCTGTATGCACTTCTGCAAAGGATGCTTGGGAAATTCTTCAACTTCATTGTGAGGGATCAGATAGTGTCAAAAGAACCAAGCTCAGATTACTCTCTTCCAAATTTGAGAGACTGAGAATGGAGGAAACTGAAACAATTTCTCAATACAATGAGAAGTTGATTGATTTGGCTAATGAATTTCAATCCTTAGGTGGTCCTTTGAGCAACGAGACATTAGTGAATAAGGTATTGAGAACTCTTCCAGATAGGTTCAGCATGACGGTCACTGCTATTGAGGAGGCTAAAGATACATCATCTCTACGGCTGGACGAATTAATAGGTAGTCTCAAGTCCAGAGAGATGAACTTTGAAGATCAAAGAAAGGAGAAAGGAAAGGCTATCTCAAATGCACTCCAGGCAGAATTAGAGAAGGAAGATGTTGCTCCGGAATATGATGATGATGCAGAAGAATGCCTCAATAATGTGGCATTTCAGATTCAGAAATTCAATAGGGCGTACAGACGAAGTGGAATCAAGCCCAGGCAGTTATTTTCAGAAGGATCTCCACAAAATCGACAAACTCAGCCCCGGAACAGATCTATTCCACAGAGAACATTTCCTCAAACACCTTCTCAAAACAATTTAAAAAATTCTTCTTTTATTCGTTCAAATTCTGAACCACCTAACTTGGATCATATTAAATGCAGGGCCTGTTCAGGATTTGGACATTATGCTAATGAATGTGCAAATACCTTGAGAAGGAGAGGAATGAGTTTGATTTGTGCTGTCAGTGATGAGGAGGAAGAACAACCTGAACAGACAGAGGAACAGCAATCCTCTAAACAAGCTCTTTCTGTCAGATATCTTACTGAAAGTTCCTCTGAAACAGAATCCCAAGGAGTCTCCCTGGATGCTGCAACACTTTCTGAAACACTTTCAATTTGTGAGTTAAATACTGATCATTATACATGTTTAAACTCTATTTCTGTGAATGCAGCAGAATCCAGTAATGAAGCAGTCAGTGATGATGAAGACATGTGTAAAAAGCTGATCAGAAACTTGGAGAAGAAGACTCAAGCTCTAGATGCAGCCAACAAGGAAAATTCCTCCCTCAAAGACACAATCACACATTTGGAGGTTGGAATCACCAAGAAGGATCTTGAACTGGCAAAAGTGAAAGAAGAACTCAAAAAGGCAACTCTAGCAATCAAGAGGATGAACACTGGCACAACTAAGCTCGAAGAGATTGTGTCAATGGAAAAGCACTACAAACATGAAGGGCTAGGGTTCAAAAAACAAATGAAGCCAGTTAAGAAGAAAGAAATTGTCTTTGTAAAAGAAAAAGGTGCAAACAGAAAGGATTGCAGGAAGTCCACAGTCACCACTCCAGATTCCAGAATAAGAGGTTATGTTTGTCATTACTGTTTCTCACCAGGACACATTCGTCCATTTTGTGAAAAACTCAGCAGTGACAAAATGTTGTATAAAATAATCCACAACACCTCAAGGAACACCTCAAAGAAAAAGGTAGAATCTACCAAAAAGGAGTGTAAAATATGGACTCCCAAAGGTAAACTTTCGTGCAAAGCAGTATACACCTCTTTAAATGCTAACATTTCAGGATCATGGTACTTTGATAGTGGATGCTCTAGGCACATGACTGGAACAAAGGAATTTCTATCAAACTACCACACACTTAATGGAGGACGTGTAACCTATGGAGGAGGAGCTAAAGGCAAAGTGGTTGGACGTGGAACACTCAGTATTGAAGGGCTTCCAAAACTCTCAAATGTTTTACACGTTGAAGGATTGGGGTCAAACCTCATCAGTATCAGTCAATTGTGTGATGATGATCTACGTGTAGAATTTGATAAATACTGTTGTTCTGTGTTTGATAATCAAAATCATTGTGTACTTACAGGTTCCAGATCAATGGATAATTGCTATCAAACAGGTGACACCATCTCATGCAAGAGCTCAAGAGTAAGTGAAGTAGAGCTGTGGCACCAGAAACTAGGCCACACAAATTTCAAGAATCTGAAGCTGCTCAACAAGTACAATGCTATAAGAGGAGTACCAGATCTCAAGATCAAGGATATTCCTATATGTGGAATGTGCCAGAAGGGAAAACAAACCAGAGTACCACACAAAGTGTTGCAACACGTTGGTACCACTATTTGTTTTGAACTAGTACATATGGATCTTATGGGTCCTATAGAGGTAGAAAGCCTAGGTGGTAAAAAATATGTCTTTGTGTGTGTGGATGATTTTTCAAGATATACTTGGGTGTACTTTTTAAGAGAAAAATCAGACACTTTTGATGTATTCAGAAATTTGTATAGGTTTGTTAAAACTCAATTTCAAGTTTCTATTCATAGGATAAGATCTGATCATGGAAAAGAATTTGAGAATGCTTTATTTGTTGCTTTTTGTAATAAAAAGGGTATAAAGCATGAATTTTCTGCTCCAAAAACTCCTCAGCAAAATGGCATTGCTGAAAGAAAAAACAGAACCATCCAGGAAATGGCTAGGGTGATGATGAGTGCAAAAAATCTGTCTAAGAGGTTTTGGGCTGAGGCTGTCAACACAGCCTGTCACATCTCAAACCGTGTGTACCTAAGATTAGGATCTATGATGACTTCATATGAAATTCTTTATGGTAAGAAACCTAATCTAGAATACATGCATGTGTTTGGATGTGTCTGCTATGTTCTAAATGATAGAGATCATCTAGCTAAGTTTGATTCAAAAAGTGATTTGAGTTTATTTATGGGATACTCTAATAACAGTCATGCTTATAGAGTATATAATCTAAGAACTCGAACCATTATTGAATCTGTAAATGTGGTATTTGATGACTTTGCTGATCTCCGCAGTAAAACAGCTGAAGATGAAGTTGATGACTTAATTGCTGAAAGAGAAACAACAGAGGAAGACATTTCTACCACAGAGAGCCCAGATACAAACAGTCCAGTCTTAAGAGAAGAAGGTGTTGAGCCAAGTGTCACCACATCTGACTCAACACATCCTACAGAGACTGAATCACAGCAAATCTTTGATGTCTGCAGAAAGGAACCCTCAAGTAGAATTCAGAAAAATCACCCATCTACTCAAGTAGTGGGAGATATCTTTGATGGAATGAGGACCAGGAGAAAAGAGAGAGTAAACTACAGAGATATGGTAAGATTTGCAAATTTATCTTCTGAATGTGCACTAACTGGAACCACTTGTTTTGTGTCTTCAGTGGAACCAAGGAATATTGCAGAAGCTCTGAAGGATGAATTCTGGGTCAATGCAATGCATGAAGAATTGAATCAATTCATCAGGAATGATGTTTGGTACTTAGTTCCCAGACCAAGCCATGTAAATGTGATAGGAACTAAGTGGATCTACAAGAACAAAACTGATGAAAAAGGTACAGTTGTTAGAAACAAGGCTAGGTTAGTAGCACAAGGATACACTCAAATTGAGGGTATAGACTTTGATGAGACCTTTGCTCCAGTAGCTAGAATTGAATCTATTAGATTACTTCTTGCTATAGCCTGCTTTCTTAAAATCAAACTGTACCAAATGGATATCAAAAGTGCATTTCTGAATGGAGTTTTAAATGAAGAAGCATATGTAGAACAGCCAAAGGGTTTTGAAGATTCTGCCAAACCTAATCATGTTTTCAAGCTTAAGAAGGCACTGTATGGTCTTAAACAAGCTCCTAGAGCTTGGTATCAAAGACTCACTGACTTCTTACTTGAAATACAGTTCAAAAGAGGGGAGGCAGACAGAACCTTGTTTGTTAGAAGAACTAATAATCATATTATTATTGTTCAGATATATGTTGATGACATTGTTTTTGGCTCTACTTGTGCTAACCTTTTGCAGTCTTTTGTAGATTCTATGTCTCACACTTTTGAAATGAGTATGGTAGGGGAGTTGAATTATTTCTTAGGACTTCAAATCAAACAAACAGGTGAAGGAATGTTTGTGAATCAAAAGAAGTATGCTCTCAATCTGGTCAAAAGGTTTGAGTTGGAATCAGCCAAGCACATGAAAACTCCAATGGGTTCCAGTCAAAAACTGTCTAAGGATGATGTTGCAGAAGATGTCGACAGCACTCTCTACAGAAGCATGATTGGAAGTCTTCTGTATCTAACAGCAAGCAGGCCTGACATTATGTTTAGTGTTTGTGTGTGTGCCAGATATCAAGCTAATCCCAAGGTCACTCATCTTAAAGCTGTGAAGAGGATTATTAGGTATGTTGCAGGTACAGTAGACTTAGGGATTCAGTTTTTCAAAGACACAAATACAAACTTGATAGGCTTTAGTGATTCTGATTGGGCTGGGGATATTAGTGACAGAAAAAGCACCTCAGGTGCATGTTTCTTTCTGGGGAATAATCTAGTTTCTTGGTTTAGTAGAAAGCAAAACTGTGTATCTCTTTCAACAGCTGAATCAGAATATGTAGCTGCTGGAGGGTGTTGTGGTCAACTAATTTGGATGAAACAAATGTTGGGGGATTATGGGTTAACCAGTGATACCCTGACCATATATTGTGATAATTCAAGTGCTATTGACATTTCAAAAAATCCTGTTCAACACTCACGAACTAAACACATAGATATTAAACATCATTTTATTCGTGACATAGTTGAGAAAAATATTTTGTGCTTAAAGTACATTCCTACAGAAGATCAGCTGGCTGACATCTTTACAAAGGCATTAGATTATGAGAGGTTTTCAAAACTCAGAAAATCTCTCGGGATGTGTACTCAATAAACATGTCCTGAAACGTGTTGCAGCATCTCATCAAATATCTTAAGCTGCAACACAATTTACTGAAGCATTAGCTTCATTAAATAATGACTTCACTGTGATGAATTATTTCCTAAATCAGTAACTGGAAGTCTTTCACCTTGAAACGTGATCATGCTTCATGTAAACATTTAGCCAATAATTACACTCACATAAGTCAAACTCCTCTATTTTGATAGTCATATCTTAGTAACTGAGGAACCTTCAAACTGAACACTTGATCATGTTCCATGTGAATTGTTTGACTTGAAAATAAGAGTTTATATATCTATATATTTAAAAAAAAATAAAAAAAAAAAAAAAAAAAAAAAAAATATATATATATATATAATAAATATATATAATTGTATCTATGCCTGTCAGCTATTTTTTTTCTCACTATTAATCATTAATAAAGGTGTTTTTCTATTTTTGTGAATAATTCATGAGTGCTACGGTATTATTTGTATTTTGATTGAATTATCCCTATTTATATGGGTCATGGGGTACATGGGTTAATTCTTCATTTTCCACTAAGTCCACTCCTCATTATGCCATGTGTCACGTTTTGCTTTAAACTGCCAAAGGAAATTTTATTCTCCTTAAACACACTCTCCCCAAGAAAAACGGACACCACTTCTTCACCTTCTCCACTTCAATTTTTTTTTCTTCTTCACCAGCAAAAATTAGGGCTTATAAATTTAGTGCTTCTTTTCTCAAAAACTCACACTCGAAAATCAAAAGCACAAGAAGCTATTTTCCTTCATCTACTGTATCATGGCATCCCCACCTAGAAATCCTCCTCCAGCCGTCGATGGTGATGTTCACAACGATGCTGCAGCACCTGTACCAGCAGACCCAAATCTGGCCCTCATCGTTCACCCAATCAACTTCGATGCTCTACCCATCAGCTACATTGAGCCCGGAGATGAGCTGAACCCGATTGACCCAGATAATTTTGATTTTGTGGGTCCCTCTTCCACTGCCGGAAGGTTTCCAACGCGCAGGTCAAAACGCACGAACCCTTTTCCAGATCTGAACACTGCGGTGCCACAACGCCGAAGAGGAGAACACTCTCCCCGAAGAGGAAGCAGAGGTAGAAGAAGAGGAGGCAGAGGTGGCCGCACTCCGGTTCAGTCAAATCCACGAAGAGGTCTTCATCTGGTAGATGAAGAAACTGATGATGAAGCAGGTGATCCTACCTTTGCAGCACCACAGGCTCAAGCCATGTCCTCCAGCTCCTCCGAGTCATCTTCCAACAACTCACCTTCCCCAGCATCAACTCAGGGGGAGCCCAGCATGGCAACAGCAGCCTCTCCACATTCTGCTCCAGAAGGTGTTGCTGCACCTGTTTCAGAAGGTGTTGCTGCACCTATTTCAGAAGGTGTTGCTGCACCTAGTTCAGAAGGTGTTGCTGCACCTGTCTCTGAAGGTGTTGCTACACATGCTCCAGAAGATGCTGCTGCACCTACTGCTTCAACTGAAGATGCTGCCCCTTATCAGGATGAAGAAATGCCTGATTTCTCTGGAATGTCATCAGCAGAGCATGTAGACATCCCATTTGTCGATGCTCAGGAGTTCACCACTACAGAAGAAACTCCATCAGCACCTCAGGAAGATCCTCTGGAAACCCTGGCAGAAGCAGCAGCTCAAGCAGATACAATTCCTCCTCAGGCTGAAGTATCTGAGAAAAGTGAAGACAGTTGGGAAGTTCCACTAGCTACTTTTCGCAAAAACTTGTCCTCTTCTGATTCAGACAGTGAATCCTCTGAAGACTCTTCTCAGCAGGAAGAAGGTGTTGCCCCACGTGCTGCATCACCTGAACCAGCATATGTCCCTGATGAGCTTGAAGATTCAGAAGATGATGCTTCCTCAGAAGAAGAAGAACCAGACCTGGATGGGAAGAACTTGTCAACCACTTTTGAGGTAACAAATGCCTTCAGTCCAAATTTCTATTTTGAGTCTGATTCACTGTTGAGTCCTCAAGTCATGAATTGTCATTTCATTGAGGAAAAGAAAATTTCTAAGGAAGAATTTGATAGGTATAGGATAACAGCTTTTCTTCACCAAAGAAAAATCCTTAACCTAGTTGAGATTGCCTGCTCTTATGATCCCTTGGTTGTGAAAGAGTTTTATGCCAATTTGCAAACTTCTTTTTTAAAGAAAAATTCCCCAAACTTTGGCAAAGTCTTTGTGCGCAATGCCATTTATTCTTTTTCTCCCAAAGTTATCAACTCTCATTTACAAACTCCTACTGTGATTGATGAGGATAATTATGGTGATTTTACTGAGATTTGCAAAGTTATTTCTGGAAACCGTTTAAGAAATTGGCCTGCACACCCAAGAAAATTTCAAGTCTCTCAACTCACTGCTTTCTACTCTGTCCTGTTTAGACTCACAGTGGCTAATTGGATTCCATCCAAAAATGTCTCTGTGGTAACTAAGCCTCATGCTGTACTCATGTACAAATTGGGGATGGGTTTACCAGTGGATTTTGGCAAACTGTTCTTTGATACTATTGGTCATCTTGCCCAGAAAATTTCACCTTCCACTCACCTCCCCTATCCTTCTCTCATCTATTCCATCTTACTCTCTCAAAATTTGGGCCAAGATGACTCAGAATATCTTCACACCCCACAAGGCATGATCACTGTGTCTCAAAATTTTCTGAGGGCTCCTCATGTTCAAGATCTTCCTTGGAATGGAGATGATTTTCTCTCAACTGAATCAGGTCAAAATAACATTGGTACTGAGGGTGTTGCACCTCATGTTGACAACACTTCTAACCTTCTTGTGTCTGTTCCTAGAGATCTTCTATTGCAGCAGCTTACTCATTCTCTAGCTCAGATTACCTATCATCAGTCCATGGTGGAGATGATTCAGAAGGCCCTTTCTGATCAAAAAGGGGGAGAAAAAGGTCATGAAACTGAAGCAGGAACATCTCATCCTTTGGATGCTAGAGGCAGAGAGCAAGGAGTCAATGAAGAGGAAGCAAAGAAAGAGGGGGAAGCTCAAGAAGAAAGCAGTGGATCTAGTGATGGAGGAGGAGCAGCAGCTGAAACCGAGGAGACCTTGGAGACTTTAGATATTTTACTTTAGATTGTTTTCATGAACAATATTTTTGTTTATGTTTTGTTTATTTTCCCTCTGAACTTTTGTTTAGGACTGCACTTTGATTATTTCTTTTGTTGAACTATCTTGCTGAATTTGGTTTTAATTTATTGTTTCTATGTTTTTCAAATGGTATCAAATTCAGGGGGAGTTCGAGCAATATCTCAGGGGGAGTCTTTGACTACGATTTAGTTTTGATCAGAAAGTCAAAAAAGGGGGAGTTTGAAACACGTGAATAAAATTCACAATGTGTTTTTAACTTTTCTTAACTTCCAAACTAAATCTTAGTTAGTGGGCTAAGTGGGGTTAAGTAGTGCTTAGTGGATTTAATTATGGAATTTATGTTAACTTCCTAACTAACCCACTAACCCATTATCTTGAGTGCACTTGTGGTTGGTTTTCTTGCAGATCATGGGCTGAAGAGTGGAAGCTTGGCAAGTCTATAAATACCAAACTCAAGACTCAAGATTGCTACAGATTTCGAAGAAACAAAAAGAGAGCTGAAGTTTAATCTCGAGAATTTTAGTGTGTTTCTAGGATCTGTTGTACGTACTCTTTAAGAGTACATTCTTTGAAATCTAGAATTTTTGATATCTTTCTTTTAGTATCTAGATTTGGTTGTAAGAGTGATCTTGAAAAAGATTCACTCATAAGGAAGAAGTTTTCGCACTCTTCTGTTTGTATTCTTGGAATACTGATTTTAATATATTTTTCCGTCCTGTAAAGGGCAAGTTCACAAGTCTTTACTTGTGAACATTTTTTAAATCTGAGCATTGTCTTTTAATAGTTATATTTCCGCTGCATGTTGTCTCAAGTGTCATAACATTTTAGATAACATCTCTGTATAATACGAATTCGGGACCATAAATTCTTTCACTTTCGATATAAAGTCTCATCTCGATAGCATGTATAGTGAGAATATTAGGGCATCGAGGTACGCTGCTACAAAGGAGTTGATCACAGCGAGACTGCGCGAAGGGACTTCGGTCCACGAGCACTGTCTCAAAATGATCACTCTCCTTGAAAAGCTAGTGAATCTTGATGTCACCCTCCCGGCCGAGCTCTCGTTGGATTTGATCCTGTTGTCTCTTCCTAGTTCCTATGAATCGTTCATAGTGAACTTCAACATGAACAAACTAGATCCTCCCTTGGATGAGTTAATGAACATGTTGGTCAGCTTCGAGTCCACCATTAAGAAAGAGAAGTCTGTTCTCTTTGCTGCTACTTCTGGAAAGAAGAGTTCTTTCCAAAAGAAGAGAAAGGAAAGAGTTCCCTTCCCAAACAACAAGTTCGAGGTGGGTGAAGGTAGTGGGGGCCCCAAAGCAAAGGTTGGTAAGCAAGTTGATGATGCTTGCCATCACTGTGGAAAGAAAGGACATTGGCGCCGCAACTGCAAGGCTTACCTAAAGCAGAAAGGTTCTGAAAAGGGTACGTATTTCATTGACGTAAATTTGTCTGTCAACTCTTCTTCTTGGGTATTGGATACGGGCTGTGGCTCACATTTGTGCAATGATTTGCAGCTAATGACAAGAAGTCGAAGACTTAGAGCGGGTGAGACCTACCTAAGGATGGGGAATGGAGCAAGAGTTGCTGCTGAAGCCATTGGCACAATTTACTTAAATGTTTTGGATTCTAGTTTTCCTATTGTTTTGAACAATTGTTTATTTGTTCCGTCGCTCATTAGAAACCTTATTTCTATTCCTGTATTAGATATTGAAGGTTTTACTTTTGTTTTTGGAAATTCGATTTGCATTATACAAAAGAATGAGAATTTAATTTGCAAATGACGACTATTAAACAACTTGTATGAACTAAATCCAAATGAAATACCTATTAATGTTATATCAGCAAAACGTAAGGAGATAGATCAAAACCCCGCACAACTTTGGCACGCTAGATTAGGTCATGTCTCTTTAAGAAGGATGAACGATTTTGTCAGTGAAGGATTGTTCTCTTTGGAGGACGTGAAATCACTGCAAACTTGTGAATCCTGCCTTAAAGGGAAAATGACCAAGTCACCCTACAAAGGGAAAATGGAACGAGCCGAGGGTCTTTTGGATTTGATCCATACAGACGTATGTGGTCCACTAAGTGTTAGTGCGAATGGTGGATATAACTACTTTGCTACCTTTACCGACGATTATTCTAGGTATGGGTATGTGTACTTAATGAAGTACAAGTCTGAAAAATTTGAAAGGTTCAAAGATTTTAGACACGAAGTAGAAAAGCAACTCAGACGAAGTATTAAGAAGCTGCGATCCGATCGTGGTGGAGAATACTTGAGCATCGAGTTCATTGACTATCTAAAAGAGAATGGGATACAATCCCAATGGACTCCACCGGGAACTCCTCAACTTAATGGAGTCTCCGAACGTCGGAATCGAACTTTATTAGATATGGTTCGATCAATGATGGGGTTCACAAACTTACCGGCATACTTGTGGGGTCATGCACTTCGTACTGCCGCGTATTTGCTGAATAGAGTTAACACCAAAGCAGTTAAATCCACACCTTATGAACTTTGGCATTCCCGGAAACCCAACTACAAACATATTAGGATATGGGGTTGTCCCGCTTATGTGAAGCGATTAGTGGGAGATAAGTTGGATAGTAAATCCGACTTGTGCTATTTTGTGGGGTATCCCGAAGACTCGATGGGATACGAGTTCTACTATGTCAAAGAAGCAAAGACGTTTGTTTCGAGAAATGCCACCTTTTTGGAAAGGGAATTTCTATCTGATAGAAAGGGCAGCATGATAGAACTTGAAGTAGTTCAAGAACCACAAAGTGAAGTTCAAACGCAAGAACAAGTAATTGAACCAATACAACAAACCACTAATATACCTCCTGAACCTACGGTACGTAGATCCGAAAGAGTTCGGAAAATGCCGGATAGGTTATTCCTCCTCGAAAATGATGAAGATCATGTTGATCTTGGACAAGATCCAAGAACATACAATGAGGCCGTATCGGATGCGGACATGGGACATTGGCTAACTGCCATGAAATCCGAAATGGACTCCATGTACTCCAACAAGGTATGGACCTTGGTAGATCCACCCAAAAGAATTGTTCCTATAGGCTGCAAGTGGATCTATAAGAAGAAAATTGGAGTTGATGGAAAGGTATCGACCTATAAGGCTAGATTGGTAGCAAAATGATACACTCAAAGGCAAGGTGTTGACTATGAGGAAACCTTTTCGCCAGTCGCGATGCTGAAGTCCATTAGGATTTTGCTGGCCATAGCTGCGTGGTACGACTACGAGATATGGCAAATGGATGTGAAGACCGCCTTCCTTAATGGAGACATTGAGGAAGAAATTTACATGGCGCAGCCGGAAGGCTTCATATCTTCTGGAAGTGAGCAAAAGGTTTGCAAGCTCCAGCGATCCATTTATGGATTGAAGCAAGCATCCCGTAGTTGGAACATTAGGTTCGACTCAACTATCAAAGAGTTTGATTTTGAGAAGAATCCGGAGGAACCTTGTGTATACAAGAAGGTTAGTGGGAGGGCAGTGATATTTTTAGTGCTTTACGTTGATGACATTCTACTCATTGGGAATGACGTAGGAATGCTGCAACAAACGAAAGCATGGTTGTCCACGCGTTTCTCAATGAAGGATTTGGGAGAAACATCTTACGTATTAAGAATACGCATCTATAGAGATAGAGCAAGAAAGATGCTTGGCTTATCCGTACATAGACACCGTTATGAAACGGTTTAGCATGGAAGAATCCAAGAAGGGATTCTTGCCAATGTCCCATAGGGTTCGTCTCTCGAAATCTATGTGTCCGCAAACACCTAGTGAAATCGAGGAGATGAAAAGGATGCCATATGCTTCTGCCATAGGAAGCATAATGTATGGCATGCTATGTACGAGACCCGATATTGCGTATGCTGTGAGTGTCACAAGCAGATATCAGTCTAACCCCGGTCCGGCTCACTGGAAAGCCGTGAAAGATATCCTCAAGTACTTGCGAAGAACTAAGGATATATTTTTGGTCTATGGGGGTGCCGAGTTGAAATTAGAGGGTTTTACTGACTCTAGTTTTCAATCGGATGTGGACGACTCGAAGTCGAATTCTGGATTTATATTCACGCTTAATGGTGGTGCCGTGTGTTGGAAGAGTTCCAAGCAAAGCACGACGGCTGATTCCACTACCGAAGCGGAATACATTGCAGCGTCCGAAGCTGCAAAAGAAGGGACTTGGATAAGGAAATTCATCCAAGAGTTGGGTGTCATTCCTGATGCTAGTGATCCAGTACCGTTGTACTGTGATAACACCGGAGCCGTGGCGCAAGCTAAGGAGCCACGATCTCATCAGAAGTCGAAGCATATTCTGAGGAAGTATCACGTGATCCGAGAGATCATTGATAGAGGTGAAGTTAAGGTTGAACGAGTCACCTCGGAAGAGAACGTTGCAGACCCCTTCACGAAGCCTTTACCGAGATCGGTCCATGAGAAACATCGAGAGTCGATGGGATTGCGATTTATGGGTAGTTGGCTTTAGGTCAAGTGGGAGATTGTTAGAGTAGGTGACCAACAAGCCAACATGTGGCTGTGGTCTTTCGTATTTATTATTGTAATAAACGAACCTTTATTCGTATTAATGATAAAACACCTTGGCATTCTATATCTTTGTCCCTTTGTCACAAGCATAGATATAGTCCTTACAGTTATTACAAGTACTAGTAATTGATCGTTAGGATCGTGAGATATTTACTCAAGTATTATAACTGTTAAACGTGTTCCTAGTCGAAGGGTTACGCCACTAATGAGGATATCGGCCTTTCCCATTAAGACTAGCACTTAGTGTATGTGTACTGCATCTCATCAGTAAACGGTATTGTGATATCGGCATGCATAAGTGGGTGCTCGTAAGTTGACGAGTTCACTGAACTCCCTCACCCTAGAAATCTCTAAGTGGTTCCCAATAATCGAGTAGAGATATCTATGGTATAGTTGTACACCATTAGTCCTTATGACCTAGACATCACCGTGACTTCACTAGAGGACCAGCTGTATCGTGACCTGTCCCTGAGTTCCACCGAGGACCATCCCAAGGGCCAGTGTTCGTGCAGTCCGAAATCTAGTGGGAGGTCTGTGCATTGTAGTCGGGGATTCGATCGCTAGAATAGTCTTGGATGTCCTGTGTGTTCTGAAAGTTTGTAATCATTCTAAGTCTCTGGCCAGAGCTGACTAAGTGATGATTAGAGAATTCGATTCTCTAAGTCATGCACGTAAGGATTACAACACTTGGAACGATCGCACCGTCATCGAACATATAAAGAGGTCTCGATGAACCAATGCCTCTAGTTCGATCGGGACATATGAATCGAAGGGACCGTACTGTACGTTAACTATATCTGAAGGTTCTTGCAGGCACTTCATTTGTATCTAGGGAATCATGACGCGTAGTTGCTAGACGCCAATCTTGATTCGTTGGGTGATTAAGGTGAAACGAGCTTCATCTCAATCGTAACTCTAAGGGACGAGTTTTGACCACAAAGAGTTGTGGGCCCACGGCTAGCTTACACCTGAACCGTCGAGGGTCACACTGCTCGTGCACATGAGATCTTTGAATAAACGGTCAGAGATAAAATAGTTTATCTTTGCATGATTGGAAGTCAATATGATTGGATCCAACATTCGTAATTTGGAATTATGAATGAGAATGAGAAAAGGAAAAGAATAGGCGAACGTGTTAGTGAACTTTCTAAATCGGGAAGTTTCCAAATTTAGAAAGTGCACTGAACTAGGGTTTCCACTTTTGGAAAGTTGGAAAATAAGAGATGGCACTCGTAATGACGAGGAAATTATAATGATTCCGAAAATGTAATCGTTGCAATTTTTCGGTCATTGAATTAAGAGAGAGACGAGCAAGTAAAAGTACTAACGGACTTAAGTTGTTGGGCCCGGTCCAACTTAAGCCCGCTAGGGTTTTATGCAAGACATATAAATACTTGATTTATAGGTCTTGCACAAAAAACACACAACAAAAAAACCCTAACCCTAGCCGTCCACTTCTCTCTCTCGGCCTCTCTCCCTCGCGGCCACCACCGCCGTCCTCCCGCCGTTTCGCCGGAATCGGCCGTCCATCGGCCGATTGACTTGGTAGTCTCTTTCCTTCTCTTTTTCTTCCGTTTTTCTAACTATTACGTGTCTAGTGCCACGTGTTTAGTAGATCGAAGTATACGAGGTGAAATCCGAGAGGAGGAAGACTGTAGATCGAAGAATCGAGGAGCAACGCACGAGCCGAAGCCGCACGCTGCCCCACGCGCCGCCCCGGAAGACCGCGCGTGTTCCTCACGCGCCGCCGTGGCCGATTCGCCGCTGCACCGCTGCTGCCCCGATTGTACGGATTGGTTTCCGTAGCAATCTCGACTTGCTAAACGCTCCTACCTCACGCTTCAAGAGGTAAATACACGAAACCCTAGTTTCGATTCGTTTATGTTTAAACTATGAATTCATGTTTGCTATCGTATGATTTTATGTGATTATGTGTAATCGTTTTAATCTTTGCAAACATGTTATTTGGTTTAAACGCGAGCATGTTAATTGATTTAAATTCGGTTAAATTATTTAGCATGTATGTTGTTTTTAATTTCGCTGGAAGCGCAAAGGTACGCAATTAATTGATTTTAATTTGTCGGGCATGTGCTTGTGTGCTTTAAAGTCGTTTAAATCACATTAAACTTTTGTTTTCCGCTGCGTACACGTGCCCGAAACTCAACACAACGGTCGACGCCGGTCTCAGTCGTTGAATTTTTTGTTTTGAGCTTCTTTTATTTATGAATATGTTTGCCCGATAAAAACAATAATATTATCGTTCAACACATTAAATTATTATGTTGATCGGTCAACACAACAAAAAAAACTAAAATAATAATATTACTGTGGTAGACAGTAATTATTGCACTAAACAGTACTACTGTTATATTGTGATAGAGAATAATATTACTTCATTAACCAGTCAATGGCAGAATAAAAATTAGCAAAAAAAGTTTAAAATTGAAATTATGAGTTAAAGTTGGTGAAACTGGAATTAAATTATGGTTTATAATTATGAATTGAGTTTAAAAGTTTCGAGGTAATTTTATCATAAATATTAGGATTGCCTTTGTTTTGTAATACATGTTGAAAAGATGTCTTTATTTGCAAAAGGAGGGAAAAAAAAAAACAGATTAACCTAAATTAACAAAGGTGATTGTTCATGGCCATCTCATAAAAACTCATCTTACAAAGCATAATAGGTTTAATAGGTTTGTCATTAGGCTAAATAGAATTAAATAAAATATAAGGCTAAATAAATTAAAATGTACATCATATTATTATTTTACTTTTGACAATATTATTTTCTACATACTTTCGAAGTATTATTCTTATAATGACGTATCTTAATAGGTTTGCCATTAAGCCTAGAATTAAAGAAAATATAATGCCAAATTTATTGAAATGTACACTTGAATACGGAAATATGATAATTATTTTACTTTTGACAATATTATTTTCTTCATACTTTTGAAATATTATTATTATTTTGAATTAAGTATATTAGTAAATATGCGTACTTATTTAACATGACAAATACAATTTTAGGCTATAGTTGCAATTTTATTTTGTACACAACTTTGAATATATTTATTTTGCATAAATTTTATAGTGCATCTTAATGGGTTTGCCACTAGGCCTAAATAGAATTAATAAAATATGGAAAATGAATTGAAATGTACACTTGAATACTGAAATATGATTATTTTACTTTTGACAATATTATTTTCTTCATAATTTGGAAATATTATTCTTATTTTGAACTAAGTATATTATTAAATATGCCTCTTATTTAACATAACAAATACAATTTTAGTGCTATATATAGTTGTGATTTTATTTTGTACACAACTTTAAATATATTTATTTTGCATAAATTTTACAGTGTAACTTAATGGGTTTGCCATTAGGCTTAAATCGAATTAAAGAAAATATAATTCAAAATGAATTGAAATGTACTCTGGAATACAAAATTATGATAATTATTTCTATTTTTGACAATACTTTTGAAATATTCTTATTCTGAAATAAGTATATTATTAAATATTGATTATGAATATATATATAATATATATATATATATATATATATATATATATATATATATATATATATATATATATATATATATATATATATTTCATGCATCGCACGGGTGAAATTTCTAATTTCATATAAAATAGAAATGTTTTAGCCCTACTTTTGTTAAGGAGCTCTGTCACAAAACCCCCGTTTTGAAAAATCATATTTATGTTTAAATTTTTAGTTTTTTTACGCCTTTTTTTCAAGAATCAATTAGACAAAAAAACATAATATACACAATAAAACCCAAAAATTCGGATGAACAAAGACACAAACACAATAATTAAATACGTAATAAACATGCAAAATGAACCCTTATCACTTGCACTATAACGCAAAAGAACAATTACATTTTTTTGCCTCTGTATATCGATGATTTTCCACATCAATATCCTCGTCCAGTCTCATACCTATCACACGTCATATACTATGTATTTTCACTTTAAGACATATAAAAAGCATACAATGGCCCATGGAAGTATTTTTTGCACAATAAAACGATGCATCTCTACTATCAAACATAAGTCAAAATCGAAGAAATGATTGAAATCAATTAAGTTCAAACTTCTTCTTCTTCGTCTTGTTGTTTTAGAAAATAGAAATAAATTCAACAATTACAAAATTAAAAATAAATGAATTTCGTGCTCATCTACATGAATCGATTTCAGGGTTCCTCAACACAAAACCGATTCTCTCTGTTTGGTGGTGGTTCTCTTCGGCGGTGCTAGGGTTTCTTCTTTGGCGGAGTTTTTACAAAACCTCTCACTCGAAAATCCTAAAAATTCTAAATTCGATTTTCACTCCTAATCTTCGTAAACTTGGGCGACAATCAAGTTTATGTTCTATCATTTTATTTTTATTATTAATTTGATGTTTGGGAAGACTTGTAGTTGATCTGGGGATGTTTTAGGAAACCATTTGAAAAAAAATAAACCTTTTAATTCAAAATTTAACAATTGTTTGTTAATTAACATATAATAAGTAATAATTCATTTTACTCAAAAAAAAATCATTAAAATAATTGATTGATAATTATTTAAATGTTTTTAATTGTTTAATTAATGTCATAAATGTTTAATTTTAGAGCTCAGATTTGTGTGTGAGTAGAGGGGAAATGAAGACAATAAAGGAGTTCTGTGGTGAAGTTCGAGATCAAAGGGTAAGAGAATTAACTTGTATTTTTGTTAAAGGACAATAACCGCTAATATTATACTTTTCTGAACGCGTTGTTGAATGTTATCTCCCTCTTAATAACTACTCCCTTTCGTTTTTAAGCACGTGCATCTCTATTTAAGGTAATGTATTTGGAAATGAATTAGAACGTTTGTTTGTTTGAAATAAAATTTGCTTTTGGTGGTGCAACATAAGATCTTTAAGAAATTAACTTATATTTTGGTTAAATGTTTCGACGTAATTTTGTACTACTTCAAATTTTCTTCTATATTTGAATCACGACGTACTTTAAGATCCAAATATTTTTTTCTTTATTTTTTTGAGTTTGATGAACTTTGCAATCGATTGATCATGTATACAATATGTAGTTTAATGGATTTAGAATACACTAAGGCCCCGTTTGGTTGTCAAGATAAGCCATGATTAACAAAATAGTTGGACTTAATTTGATGTTTGGTATCCCCAATAAATTGCCGGGTTGACCCGCCAAAATTATATAATCATGGTTTATCTTGGCTTATCTTGCCTTCTAGTAAGTTTTTTTTGTTGGACGCCGCGAACTCCAATAAAATAATTGGGTTTCATTAGATTATTTAATCTTATATTGGCTAATCTTATCTTGCCAACCAAATAGGGCCTAAGGAGACACTACAAAAAAAAGCATTTTATGTGACAAAAAAATTTGTCACTCAAACTTAAACTTTCGTCACATAAACATTTATGTGACAAATTATTTCGTCGCAGCGTTCGTCGCGTAGGGCCTGTCGCGAAAGGTGTTTTGTGACGAAATACTGTTTTTGTCACCACAGATTGTGACGGAATGTAATTTCGTCACAGAATTGTGTGTATTTGCGACAAAATGTCCGTCACATAAAAAACTTAAATTTGTCGCAACAAGCTTATTTCGTCACAGTAGGTGCTGCTTATTGTGACAAATTATTTCGTCACATTAACTACAAGATCTATTGAGACAAAAATTTCGTCCCATAAAATACATTTTTATAATGTAGAATTTACCTGACAACATAATTTATCATATAATATATACCTGCCTTAATTTTTACTTTTCTAATATACAAAAATAATAGAATTAAACTTTATTGAACTAAAGAATGATTCTGAAATAAAAAAAATACTTATATTGCAATATGTAGTAGTACTATCACACTTACAGAAAACCTCACATTCTAGTTTACACTCAAAAGCTATAATAAAATATAAATAAAAGCTATAATCATTAGTTTGCACCTAATGATATTGTATCCTTCTTCCCCTTAGCCTTCTTTGTGGCCGTAATTCCATCTCTTAACAGTTGCAGCAATTACTTATAATAGTGAAGATACTCCTTTTCCATCCAATTACAGAAGTACTTGTACCTTCTATCAACCTGTACCAACAAAACTTAATCCATAACATAGAAAAACATTACCTCCATTAGTTCTAGACATAAATGAAATATACGTATAACACAAACAATTAGTAATAAAACAAATGTTATGGCAGTTACCTCAATCAATAAAAAAATAAAAAAATAAAATAAAGAAAGCATTCAAATGCTCTTGCGTTATTTTTTTTTCCTATTCTTTTTGGTCTCCAATGTAATTGATGTTAACACATAGGAAAGCATTTTTGAACTTCTTAAATGTCTGCTTCTTCTTGTAAGGTCCAGTTTTCTAGACAAAACAACCAATATCATAATAGATAATCACATAGGATTCTAACTTCTAACAAGTTCCACAAATACGCCGTCAAAGACTTACACATCCGCAACCAAAGTACACTCAGCTACATAGAAACTAAAACTACAGAGATATCATTGCATATAATATATCCAAATACATGCATATAATATTAAGTATCAAGAAAGGGAGAGAAATATACCCATAGGTCATCTTGCCCGAGTAAGCTTGAGTGGTCTCTATTAGCTTGAGTGGGTATCAGCTATAAGCCAAGAAAGATGATCAGACATAAGCCATCGATTTCGTCTGCGAAACAAAACAACGTTATTTTCAGCAGAAGCTGCACGGTTTTGTTACTATGCTGCATTTCGATCAAACTACGATTGAAAGAAAAACACATAACCTCAAATCAAATGCAAATGTAAGCATTACACAATATACTCAACAAAAATGTTGTGTGTGTATATATATATATATATATATATATATATTTCAGCCAATTTTTCCGATATAGTTGAGTTTTGAGCAGTTATAGATCACAAGCATAGTGATGAATCTTGACTGAAACTTCTGCAAAACCAAGTTCCCCTGGTTTGGACGGGAGGCAGAGGGAGAGGGTTGTCGGAGGCGGAATGAAGAACTCATCAGCCGAGCACCAAACCACATCAGTATACCTGCAGTCAAAGTGTGTACATCCATTAATACGAAAATAATGATAAATGGACAGTAAATATAAAACACTCTTTAGTGATTAATGCATTGATCCAAAGGCATACAGAAAAAACCTTATTATTTGTTTGATAATTCCATTTCCTTACCATGATTTGCAACTCAATTCCTCAAATAAAACACACACTCTACAGATTGACGAATCAACATTCAAACTACACCTAAGCAAGTCCCTTGCTTCTATCTATACATTACTCACACATTTGTACTAAAATTTACACCACACTGGTAAATTCTCACATATACGTACCGACATTGTAATTTCAACCTCACTTCTAAAAGCACTGCCTAGCACTTGTCGACCGGAGGTTGGAGTATTATGAGCTTATCTCAGCTATCCACTTTCAATGTCAGATAAGAGCAGAGAATCTCGTAAAATAATTCTCCGACACTCAAAGCAAACCCTACGGCTCTGAGGTACTTCCATTATCTGCATACATTAATCAACAACTGCAGTTAGTTGCAATCATTAACACAGCTGCAGAAAGATCTTTTACGAGTTCTATATAACGTTCTCACCATCATTGAAAATTGAAAACTGAAAAAAGACAGAAAGCAATGAGATGAAGCCGAATTCGATGAAGCAATGTTTCTCTCTGTGTATCGTTACTAATTTCAAAAATCTTCTGGACTACGTAATTTGCAAACTGGTCCTTCATCATCACCTAAAAATGAAAAAAATAAATAAATAAATAAACAACTGATTAACAAAGGCACATCCACGCTGAAATCCTTATTATATTGTTAGCCAGTTAAAAGGGCAGAAAGAATGATGCCAAGAGACATCAATTAGGTATAGATAAAGAATGTATATAGTTTATTCTTCAAACAAGGTGTTGAATAACAGATTCTCTTACCAGTAAATTGTCATTGTCTTCAAACTGCAGAAGGATCTCATCAATCAAGAACTCCCGTTCAGCAGCATCGCCAAACTCTAAACATTTCTCTACAACATTTGATGCATACTTGTGCTGGCTCCTTTGTACAATTTTCCCACACAATTTGCGGATATTTTGACTCCGTACAAGCGGTTTTCCCCTTTCCAAAACGTGCTGTAAAAGTAGATCAATTTTTTATGTTTGACAAACAAATGGAGCAAAGGGACCCAAAAATTTACTTTCAGCTCAAAATGTATTACTGTTATCTTCAAATTGCAGTTTGAACTATGCTTCAATAATGGAATCTAAGATTAAAAAAAAAAAAAAAAAAAAAAGAGTAATCAATAGATGGACGAGACAACCTCTATAGCTTAAGAGTTAAGATAATAAGATAAATGTATTGAACGAAGAACCTAATGGCTGAGAATCCTAATTCCCATTCACGAGCTCCGATCGACTCCAACCTCGGCAATTTTTGACATCAGCCTAAATAGGTTTTAAAAATAAAATCACAAAACTGCGTAACTTAATTTTGAGAACATAACGGAATTTTGGCCCTTTTATGCAGAAACCCTAACATTCCATTGAAGTAATGGAGAGAAGAAAACGGGAGTGGTGGAGTTAGAGTGAAGAGGGGAGATGGAGAGAAAAATAAATTAGAAATTATACCTCAATCGATTGAGACTGGCGGAGGCGAAGGGAAACGAACACTGGCGGTGGCGAAGGCAAACGAACACTGGCGGTGCAACGATGGTGGTGGACGCGAAAGCCAGATCGAAGAGCCAGATCAATGGTGATGGCGATGCAACGATGGCGGTGCAATGATGGTGGTGGTGGTGCAACGATGGTCTTCAATTAAAAAATGAACAAATAAAAAAGGAGAAGGAAAAAAAAGGGATTTATGAGAGAAGAAAAGAAAGGGATCGGGCATGTCTAGAAATTTTGGAGGAGATTTTTTAGTAATTTATATTATTTTTATGTTGTGACAAAATTACTTTGTCATAAGAAACCTAAATATTTGTCACAAAATAGGAACCGTCAATTTTTTAAAGATCTTGTATGTTCTATGGTGACGATTTTTCATTATTATCACATAAAATAAAGTTTATGTGACGAAATTAACCTTCATCACGTAAAATGTTCACTTATGTGACGATGTGAAATTTTGTCACAATATCCCCTTTTACTGTGACAAAATTTGGTTTCGTCACAAAAAATTGTCACATAAAATACTTTTTTTTGTAGTGAGAGAATAACTTCAAATGCAATGTGTATAAATTGTAGTCTATTGTAATCTTTTCAAAATTGTACAAACATGAAACATTAGCCAACAATGAAAAATTGCAACTAAAACACAATATATTATACGAATAAGCAAGTTTGGATGTTTTGGTATTATTCCAAAAAATCTTCTTCTTCTTCTTCTTGCATTAATTAACTTGTATTATTTTTTGGTAGAATGAAAATCACTATATTTGGTTAATAATACATTTGGAACGAGTAGTTATATTAGTTAACTCCTTTTATATTTGAATAACTGTTTCTTTCCTTTTTTAAACCAAATGTATCTTTAGACTTTATTTAAGGTAATGTATTTAATTTGGAAGTGAGCTACAAAATTCGGTTTGTATAAATGAATGATATAACAAGCTTACAGTTATTATATTTTAATTTTAAAATATTGAAAGTAAAATTGCTCTATTTCATTTTTTTTGATCTCACGATAATAGTTTTTAATTTGCATGCTTCTACGTTTGGCGTTATATATATATTTTTCTAGATTCTTATTATTAATTAGTAATGAAAATTAAAATGTATGTGCCTATGTTTGCAGATTTTGTAGTACATAGAATATATAGCGAGTGGTGCAATATATAATTTGAAAACAGAAATATTAAATCATGTACTAAAGTTTACGAATGTCGCACATAACTTAAAACATTTATCTCTCTAAAATTCCCCAACACCGAAGAACCCGTGTTCCTTCCTTCCTTTGTTTTCCAAAACTTTCTCATGATTTTTTTACGAAACCCCTCACTCAAAAATCCTAAAATTTATAAATTCGATTTTCACCCCTAATCTTTGTAAACACGGGCGACAATCAAGTTTATGTTCTATCTATAGTGAATTTTTATAATTAATTTCATATGTGGGACAACTTGTGGTTGATCTGTGGATGTTTTTGGAAATATTTTGAGAAAAAAAAAACTTAAAAAAATTAATTATTGTTTGTTAACATATATAATAAGTAATAATTCATTAAAATACTAATACATATTTGATAATTGATTGATAATTAGTTAAATATTTTTGGTTGTTTAGTTAATGTTAATAGTTTCTTATGCATGTTTAATTTTAGTACTGCTAGGGTTTGTGTGTGAATTGAGGGGAAATGAAGAATATAAAGGAGTTAGCGGGCCAGGAAGTTCGAGATCAAAGGGTGTAGAACGAGATTTTATGAATTTAGTTCCTCCCTTTTGAAAATTAACTTGTATTTTTGGTTGAAGGATAACCGTGCTAATACAATACTTTTTCGAAAGCGTTTTTGAATGTTATCGATCTCCTTCTGAATAACTACTTCCTTTCGTTTTTTAAGCACGTGTATTTCTATTGAAAGTAATGTAGTTGGAAACGAGTTAGAGAACATTCAAATGAAATAAGATTCATTTGTAGGTGGTGCAACATAAGATCTTTAAGAATTTAACTTATATTTTTGGTTAAAGGACAACCGTGCTAATACAATACTTTTTCGAACACGTTGTTGAATTTTATCTCCTTCTGAATAACTTCTTCCTTTTCGTTTTTTAAGCACGTGTCTCCATTGAAGGTAATGTATTTGAAAACGAGTTAGAACATTTGAATAAAATAAAATTCGTATGTAAGTGGTGCAACATAAGATCTTTAAGAATTTAACTTTTATTTTTGGTTAAATGATAATTCCTAATATTTTTTAACGTAATTTTGTACTTAAATTTCCTTCTATATTCGAATCACGACGTACTTTCTTTTTCAACGGCGTGTTATAAAATAAGTTATAAAATTAATCTTTTGTAATAAAAGGAATAATTATAATATAAATTATAAATTAAAATATAACCAAGTATTATTTTTCTTTTTCGGATAAAATTCGTTTATTTTTAAAATTTTGTAATTCTTTTGCGGATTCATTATAGATTAATCTTCTGTATATAAAATAGCTTTTCAGATTTTTCATACAAAATTATTCAAGGATACTGAAAAAGAAAATCTGTATCCTTGAATAATTAAAAAGAAAATCTTTTTCCATAAAAAAAAAATAGAAAAAGAAAATCTTCATAGATATATTAGGATTAATATAATATTATTTTTATTGAATTACAAGATATATTTGTAGTCAATTCTATAAAAATGCATATTAATTAATCAAACAATATTCTAAATTAGAGTATTGGTGAAAAATGGTGTGTTGTAATTAATTATACCCATAATAGATGTACTATTACAACAAAATATATATTATTATTATTTCCATACATTCATAACAATGAACAAAATACATTACCTGCCTAAACCTCAATCATATTGTGGAAAAGGAAGGTAAAGAACTTTTTTCACTAATTACAAAAGTATTTATTTTAGGAATGCTAAAAAAAAAAAGGAAGCTACTATATGATATATAATAAAAAAACAAATGCAGATAGATCTTGTACTACTGAAACCCTCCGTTAGCAGGCGAAGCAGCCGAAGAAGTGCCAGCTGTCTCATCATCGCCGCCACCGATAATATTATTCCACGGCACTTCAAAAAAACCGGCAACAACTTCTTCCTCTTGCCTCTCGGCCATGGTGTCGATGAACCAACCATCGTTCTTCATATTCTCCAACAAATCCATCGGCTCTTGCTCGTTGTCGTTAATATTATTATTGATATTAATATTATTAATATTAATATTAATATTATTATTATTATTATTATTATTATTATTATTATTATTATTATTATTATTATTATTATTATTATCATCCGTCGTATCGCCTAGTTTCGTCAACATCTCATCTACAAACAAGTTGAGTTCATTCAAATGAGATGTATCGATTTCATCGATACACATACCTTTCATTGCTTCTTTGATCGATTCTTGAGACTCTTTCACTTCGATAATTTTTTTCGATTTCGACAGAATCGCTTTCTCGGCATTCAGCGCCTGCTCCATGTATTTCTCCTTTGTCACCATTTTTTTGGATATTTCGAAATTCGAAAAGTTGGTGAATTTGTGGAGCCTCTCCGTAAACACTTCCGGGGAAGGCCAAAAAATAGGGTTAGCGTTGTTCGGGTTATTATCTTCTCCCCGTTTGACTATTATGCCCATCTCGATTCCGCAAAGGATCGAGAGTTCGTTCGCCTTCTTGAGCAAACTCTCTACCCTTTTTCGGAAAACTGCGTTTCTCTTGCTTTCGTTTGCGATTTGCTCATGCTTGATTTTTTTCCTTGTCATGTTTTTTTTTGTTTCTAGGGTTTAATTTTGTTTTAATCAATCATTTTTATTTATTTTGTTGGATGTATATTTATACATAAACAGATGCCATTGTTTTAGTAAGCTGGTCGTATTATATTTAATGTGGTCAACAATTTATTATTATTTTCAAGAATTTCTTTTGGATTAGAGATATAAGCCACTCCTTGATTTCCATAATGATGATTACACAATCTTTCAATTAAATTGCATTTGGTAATTCATTATACATGTCCTTAAATTAGATTGTATTGAAATATAAAACATATTTCATTTTTTTAATTAAATTAATGTTTATTAATTCATTAATTTGGTTATATTTATTTTGTAAGTAGTGGGAAATGAGAATTATGAAGCATTTCATTGTTATACCTTTTTAATATTTATAAAAGAGGTCAAAATATATTTCAAAGATTACAAGTATTCCATTAGAAAATTAAATATGGTCTTTACATGATTTGAAATAATTCAAATATTGATTATATTTCCTTTAAAATCAGATATTGGTCAGAGGATTAAAACGGCACATTAGTTATGGATGGCACAATCATTACATGAGTTTGTCATCTTTGCAAAAATGCTTTTCATATTTATTTATTTATTTATTTATTTATTTATGAGAAAATATATTTGGTTCTCTAATGGATTATTATAGTTTATATTGATTATGAGCTAAAAAAATAATATAATTAGGTTCTATAGTTCTAATAGTAGTAGTAGCTATATACATCAATGCATATGGATGCAATTAAAAAATAATATGGTTAAAATTCATTTTATTTTAATTAAAATCTATAAATATTTACCTATTTTCCCGTAACTAGTGAATATTTGAAAAACGTATATACTAAGGCGAGCTAGCGCGAAACTTGTCAAGTGTTAATGCATTTTTAAATAAATGGTATAAGTTCGATTTTAGTTCTTTAGGTTCGATTAATAAGCATGCACGTGTTTCTCGTATTTAGCAGGTTGTTAATAAAATGGTATACATTTGATTATCTTTAACGTTAGTAAAGAATTTGTATCCGGCCGGTCGATCAAAAGTTAGACGACGACCGGTACTCATTATTGCGCCACGTTGCATGTTAATTAGAAAGTTTTTTTTTTCTTTTCTTTTTTCTTTTTAATCTTTTTTCATTATTGAAGGTTGCAGGTTATGTAGATATATTTTTTTTAAAATCTTTTTAATTATTGAAGCTCGAAACTAGAACCTCGAAAAAAATTTGAAATCGAAATTTAAAGTGATTGACAGATAAATTTTTTAAATTTTGCATGTATAATCTGTAATTATTTCATCACTTTGCGCGTTGAGTAAAATTTATTGTATCATTTTCATCGATGACGAGAACTACAAGTTTGTTGTTGGTATTTCTCTCGGAAAAAAATATAATCTAAATTTAAATTTATCGAGGATTATATTGAAATATTACTGCTTCACTTTCCATGTTGATAAATTAAAGTACTAGACTTTTAAATTGAGTAATATATATTCTTAAATAAATGGCAATATACATAAGATACTGAAACTTATTGAATCACTTTGCATGTAAATCGATCAGTATTGAAATATTAGAATTGCATATATAGTTAGATTATCTGTCATTATTGAATCACTTTGCATGTTGAGTAGGTTCGTTTTACCACTAGTCATTTTTTTCTCAAAACAAAAAAAGTTTAAATCTAATAATTGATCGAGATTTGAAATATTCCAATTTTGATTTCATTTTTTTTTTGGAGAAAAAGGACCAACAGTGAACTTGTACTTCTCAACATTGATCGAAAACAAAAAAAATGTAATTAACATGCAAAGTGACACAATAATTAATAAATGAGATCGTCCAAATTTATAGATAAAAATTTGGAATATAATATTCCAATTCCTTGTTCAATTTAGACTAATAGCATATACAATGCTAAACTCAAGTAAAATTCTAAAAATCATAGGTGTTAAGTATTAAATATGAATCTTAAAATTTTTTCTATCATATTTGGCAAGATTGAGATTTTCTACTGCAAAGTCTTCTCCAATGCAACACTCAAGACTCAAAATATTTTCTTATGTGTAATTTATTATTGGGTTTTTAAAATTAAAATTAAAATGATCAATTTATTAAAAAAAAAACTTATTCCGCCAACAAGAGAAAAACTTTTCATTCCCGTTTTAATACTAGTTGTGTTTATTCAAATTTATTTTAAGAGAGAGAAAAATAAGTAGATAGGATTTTTTTTAACATTCATTAGTTAAATATTTTAATGAACCAATTTTAAATTGACATTTTTCCCTTTCGTTAAAGCATGAACATATATTGTATGCAAACTATCAATTTCTATAGATCATGCGTATGCCGTATAGTTCATTTGTTTTAAGTTAGAGAAATCACATGAATTTAATTGATGTAAAGTTTGAAAAAATTATTGTTAAAACAAATTAAGTATTTAATTTGTATTTTTACCTGAAAGTCGAATCTTCAGAGAAATATATAACTCCAATAAAATAATGAAAAAGGTGGAATAAGAATAGAAATATAATAAAATTCATTTAAAGATAATTTAATTATCTTATTTTTTAATAAAAAATAAAAGAAAAATTGAATTAAATAATAACTTGGCAATAAAAGAAAATTTGAATTAAATAATGACTTGGCACTTTAGAGATCCTGAAGACTACATTCCAATTTCAGAGTGTCATCTTAAGAATCTCCAAGATCACAAGTGCCACCTCATTGCCACATCATTTAGAGATTTTTCTTAAGATTTACATTGGAGATGATTTTAACAAAAATCTGAATATATCATATGTGGCACTCTAAGTATTAGAGATTACGTTTAACATTGGAAATGCTCTAAACTTTCAGGGTAAATGGCAAATAAGCTCATGACAAGGGCACTTAATTAAAAGAAGGACATCCAATTTTTTTGTCTTTCAAATAAATCCAGCTCATTCAAACTTATTTGCAAATAAGGAAAATCCTTCTATATATACCAAAATTACCCTCAATTCATTGAAACCCAATTCAACTCCAATTTCATGATTTACACCTCAATTTAGCCAAATTATATCAATTAACCAATTTTAACCCTAATTTCAATTTAGCCAAATTATATCAATTAACCAATTTTAACCCTAATTTCAATTTCATGGCGTTAACTTTTTTTTTTTTTTTTTTTGAAAAACTTTTTTTTTCCCTAAATTTTTTTCCGGCCGGTCAACTGCCGTTGACCGCCGGGTCTCCGGCGTTGACTTTTTTTTTTTTATAATTTTGTTTTTTCTTAAAAAAAATATTTTAATTAATATTACTATCTTGGCTGCTAAATTACTGTTTCCGGCAGTTATTTAACTGTCGGAGACATTAATTTAACTGTTAATTGACTTTTTTTTTTAATTTTTTTTCTTTAAAAAAATTATTGTAATTAATATTACTGTCTTGGCTCCTAAATTACTGTCTCTAATAGTAATTTAACTGTCTTAGACAATAATATTAATAATATTACTGTTTGGAAAAATAATATTCATAATATTATTGTCCCAAACAGTAATATTACTGTCTGAGACAGTAATTTAGTAGCCAAGACAGTAAATTTCAAAAAAAAAAAAGTCAACGCCGAGATCGGCGGTCAACAGTGGTTGACCGGCCGGAAAAAAATTTCAGGAAAAAAAAAGTTAAAAAAAAAAAAAAGTCAACGCTGGAATCTGGCCGGAAAAAAAAAACCTTTCAGAAAAAAAATTATTTTCTGAAAAAAAAAATTGGGGGGTTAATGTGATATATTTGTTTAAATCGGGGGTCAATGTGTAATATTAAGGAAGTTAGAGCATAATTGGTGAAATTAATAAGAATTATATTATGGAGGGTAATTTTTACTAAAGACATGGGAATGAGTTTAATTAAGAGACTGTTTTTTTGATGGACCAAAATGCATTTAAGTCCCATGTGATGGGTCTTTTTGCCGTTCGCCCAAACTTTCAACTGTTTAAAGAACAGGTGACCAATGGCAAACTTGTAGCTACTTCTCAACCTCTATTATATTAAAGAAAATAAATTGACGGTTCAGTCTATGTTTAATTATATATATAGTATGTACATGCAAAATTGGAATATTTCAATATAATCGTGACAAAATTTAATTTAGACCGAAAGTATTCTTCGTAGATTTTTGTTCTTCGTATTCTATTCGAGAGTTTGAGACACAAAATAATGTTTGTTGTACTCGGAATTTTGAGTATTCATAGTCCGAGTTGTAGTCGTTGTATCTTGGAGACAATTGTCAAATAACCGTAAACACGTAATATCTGTTGGGATTTATGCACGCACCTTACGCAACGGAAGTTCAAAATTTATTTAACATGCACCTATAGACAATCTATCAAGCATAAAGAAGAGATCATGCAAAATCGTATTATATGTTCAACAATTTAAATCTAAACAACTAGCTCGCAAAAAAATATATATATAAGAAAATAAATTAGAATCAATTCACTTACATGTTGTTATGTCCTCCGTTTTTTGTGGTCTTACTGAAGTCTTTGTGGGAACAATTCCAAATCGCTTTCTGTTAACTCGGAATTGGATTTCACCTTGCAGCAAATTTTCCACCAAGGGTTAGTATCAGGCTTTAAGTCAAAAGCTTAGAAAATTGAAGAAGAAGAAAAATGAAGATAAAATCTGATTCTTCGTTTTTCACGTGAGAGGCGGACAAGATTATTTGTGTCCGAAAACTAATATTTGTTTTGGAGCTTATATAACCCTTGTGTAATCTCGAATGACTAAAAAAGTTCTTGTGTTAAGAAAATTAGCATAAATCCCCTATATTATGTTTCACAAAGCGAAGCACCCCTTATTTGAAAATGAGTTGTTAACTTAAATGAAATGATTAATTTACCCCTACTTACAGATAAAGCAAATACCCCCTCAACACAATATACAGGAAAATACTCCTTATTTCCAATTTGGATCGAAATGTTTTATATTCTTTTTTTATAAGGGAAATTAGAGAAATTCATGTGATGTAAGTAATAATTTGAGAAAACTCCTTTTGCCTTACATATAGTATTCCTCACACATTTACATTGTCCAATATACCCTTCCAAACTCTAATTCAATTATTCTTTTCTCTCTCCATCTTTCTTCCATCTAATCTTTTCTCCATTTTTTTCTCTCTTCTCTCCCATTTCTCTTCTCAATATCCAGATCTCACCATTCTCCCTCCACTCTCTCCAACCACCATGGCCTACTGTTGCTCCTCCGCCCCTCCACTTGTTGGGAATCGGACACGTGTACGCAACGGAAAACAAAAATTTTATGCGATTTAAACATATTTAAAACACATAAACACATTCCCGATAATTGAAAACAATTAATTGCGTACCTTTGCGCTTCCAGCGAAATAAAAAATAACATACATGCTGAATTACTTAAATCGAAATTAAATCAATTAGCATGCTCGCGTTTAAATCAAATAATCATGGTTGCAATAATAAAAACAATTTCATGTAGACACATAAAATCATACAAGTTTCTTATTAAAACGAACATGCATATATTAATTTAAACGAAACCGAATCGAACGATAATGGATTCGAAACTTTACCTCTTGAAGCGTGAGGTAGGTGCACTAAGCGAAGCTAGATTGCCACGGAAGCCAATCCGTGCAATCCGGGGCAGCAACGACGAAACGGCAGCAGTGGCTAGGCGAGCTACGGCGGCGCGTGTGGCTTACGCGCTGTCTTCGGGCGGCGCGTGGGGTTGCATGCGACGTCGGCTCGTGGGGATGCTCCTCGATTCTTCGATCTTCAGTCTTCCTCCTCTCGAATTTCACCTATATACTTCGATCTACTAAAACGTGGCACTAGACACGAAGTAGTTAGAATAAAACGGAAAGAATAAAAAGAAAAAGATCTACCACGATTAATCGCCCAAGGGGAGGTCGATTCCGGTGAGTGGACGGCGACGGTGGCGGTGGTGGCCGCAGGGAGGGAGAACGGCCGAGAGAGGGAGCGGCTAGGGTTAGGTTTCGTGTGTTGTTTTTGTGCAAGACCTATAAATCAAGTATTTATAGTGTCTTGCATAAAACCCTAACGGGCTTAAGTTGGACCGGGCCCAACAGCTTAAGTTCGTTAGTTCTTTTACTTGCTCGTCTCGCTCAATTCGATGATCGGAAAATTGTAACAATTACATTTTCGGAATCATTATAATGTCCTCGTCATTACGAGCGCCAATGCTCAATTTCCAACTTTTCAAAAGTGGAAACCCTAATTCATTGCACTTTCTAAATTTGGAAACTTCCCGATTTAGAAAGTCCACTAAGATGTTCGCCTAATCTTTTCCTTTTCTTATTCTCATTCATAATTACAAATTACGAATGTTGGACCCAATCATATTGACTTCCAATCATGCAAAGATAAACCATTTTTACCTTTGACCGTTCATTCAAAGATCTCATGTGCACGAGCAGTGTGACCCTCGATGGTTCAGGTGTAAGCTAGCCGTGGGCCCACAACCCTTTGTGGTCAAAACTCGTCCCTTAGAGTTACAATTAAGATGAAGCTCGTTTCACCTTAATCACCCAACGAATCAAGATTGGCATCTAGCAGCTACGCGTCATGATTCCCTAGATACAAATGGAGTGCCTGCAAGAACCTTTTGATATAATTAGCGTACAGTACGATCCCTTCGATTCATATGTCCCGATTGAAGTAGAGGCATTGGTTCATCGAGACCTCTTTATTTGTTCAATGGCCGTGCGATCGTTCTAAGTGTTGTAATCGTTACGTGCATGTTTTAGAGAATCAAATTCTCTAATCATCACTTAGTCAGCTCTGGCCAAAGACTTAGAGAGATTACAAACTATGAGAACACACAGGACATCCAAGACTATTCTAGCGATTGAATCCCCGACTACAATGCACAGACCTCCCACTAGATTTCGGACTGCACGAACACTGGCCCTTGGGGTGGTCCTCGGTGGAACTCAGGATAGGTCACGATACAGCTGGTCCTCTAGTGAAGTCACGGTGATGTCTAGGTCATAAGAACTAATGGTGTACAACTATACCATAGATATCTCTACTCGATTATTGGGAACCACTTAGAGATTTCTAGGGTGAGGGAGTTTAGTGAGCTCGTCAACTTACGAGCACCCACTTATGCATGCCGATATCACAATACCGTTTACTGATGAGATGCCGTACACATACACTAAGTGCTAGTCTCTTAATGGGAAATGTCAATATCCTCATTTGTGGCGTAACCCTTCGACTAGGAACACGTTTGACAGTTATGATACTTAAGTAAAAATCTCACGATCCTAACGATCAATTACTAGTACTTGTAATAACTGTAAGGACTATATCTATGCTTGACAAATGGACAAAAATATAGAATGCCAAGGTGTTTTATCATTAATACGAAAAATGTTTGTTTTTCACCATAATAAATATGAAAGACCACAACCACAAGTTGGCTTGTTGGTCACCTACTCTAACACCACTACCACCCCCATCTCTCCACCCGCACCACCCACCTTCTGATTCCAATTCCGAGAATAAACTAGATGATATATTGTGACGGAGGCGGCGACACCATTCATCTTACTATTTTAAGAACTTTTTTATTATTAAATATTTATTAGAATTCTCAATACCCTGTGCATCGCACGGGTGAAGTACTAGTGATAATATAAAAATCGGATTTTGTGGATAGAATAATGAAACCGGTCAAAGGCCTTAATTAAAAACGTGTGGAAATTGTTATAAGCTTCCAGAAAAGGATTTTCATTGAATTGTAAAAACCGTGGAAATGGTGTCATAAAAGGAAAGTAAACCGAATTGAAAGAAATGAAAAGAATGTGCGGCGGAAATTGAAAATATAAATTCTATCTTCGTTTTATATAGGGTAAATTACACCTAAACCCCTGAAGTATGCTAAAATAACTTTAAAGTTTATATGGTATCGATAATTACAACTATCCCTGAAACATTATTAGAAATTCTAATGGGATAATGTATAGGAAACGTTAGTCCTATTGATTTCTAACGGACTATTTCAGTCCATGAAGTGCTGGAGACAATATAAATATATATATATATATATATATATATATATATATATATAGAGAGAGAGAGAGAGAGAGAGAGAGAGAGAGAGAGAGAGAGAGAGAGAGAGAGAGAGAGAGAGAGAGAGAGAGAGAGAGCGATGGATCGTATAAAAGAACCCATAACGAAAACACACTCACAAAATACACACACACCAATAGTTGGGGAGAGATCTTTAGGGAAGTACTGGCAGTTGACGGCGGTGAGCGGCGTGTGGTGGCGAGTGGCGTGCGGCGGCAAGCGGAGTGGAGGTTGTTGACGGAGGCGATCGGCGTGCGGTGGCGAGGAGCGATATACGGCGGCGAGGAGGTGGCAGAATGGCGATGGATTGAGAAATTTTAGGGCCGAAATCTGAGAGAGAAAATTTTAGCGATTAAAATAATATTTGACTTTTTTTTTTTTGAGAAAATTATTTTAGTATTTAATTGGGTTTTGATTGGATCCAATATGACCCTCTTCATTTTTTGGTTAAATTTTCAATGGATCTAAAGTGGATCCATATGGATCCAATTTAAAAAAAATTCAACTGATCCGATCCGATCCGATTTATTCCAACTAGATTTAATCTAAAGTGGATCCATGTGGACCGAATCGGATCCATGGAACCGGATCCAAATTGCCACCCCTATACCACAGGGACCTTAAAAGTCATTTTAGCATAGCTTAGGGGTGTAGGTGTAATTTACCCTTTTATATTATATAGATGGGTAAATTACAAACACCCCCCCTGAGGTATGGTCAAATTACAAAAACCCCCTCTTGTTTGGATAATTACATCTACCCCTCAACTATGATTTTTTCTTACACATCCACCCTTATTATGCCATATTCAATATAATCATCTAGATTCCGTGGAATGTGCTCTAGTTTGTATTAGTTTTGTGTAAAAATACAGTTTCCGATGCACCACAAACTGATATACACAAGCTAAAAATCACATATTATGATCATCTTACTTCATAATGTAGAGTTTGAATGGTATAAAACGGGTACAAAAGTGATAATATTTCATATAATCTCGAAGATTCCACTAAATTTGAAGAGCTGAGGGGGGTGGTTGTAATTATCCAAACAAGAGGGGTGTTTTTGTAATTTGACCATACCTCAGGGGGGTGTTTGTAATTTACCCTATATAGATAATAGATAGAACGGAGCGGGAAACATTTTCCCCAAAACGCAAAATTCTCTCATTTCTCAGCACCTTAAAAAACCTCTGATCCAAAATTGATGGCGAGAACGAAACAAAGCGCCCGAAAAGGCTCTCGCAAGAAACCCTCCGGTGAGAAGCATTCTACACTAACTAACTCTCTGTGCTAAATTAATTTTGTTTTCCTCTCTCTGTATTTTTGGAACCCTAACCATTTCTTTTTTTCCTGGTTTGAAACCGAAGCTGCAGGAGTTAACCCTTCAACTTCCACTCCTCAGCCTCAGGCACGGCGGAATAATCATTTTTTACAGATTCCAAGTACTTTTGATTCTTCGTTACGCTTTCGGTATTTCTAATTCCTTAATCTTACCTTTTTCAATTTCTTTATCAGTCCACTCCGAGAAGAAGCCCTCGCACAATTGCTACACCAAGTTAGTTTCTCTTTATTTTCAATTATTCATTTTCGTAATTTGGGTGTTTGTTTAATTTCGGGTTCAATTTAGGAAGTGCCGAGTGATGTTTTGTGTTTTTTTTGTTTGTTTTTCCAGCAAAGAGTGATGGAAAAGTACGGAGAAGGCGTAAGCCAGGAACAGTCGCTTTACGTGAGATTCGGAAATATCAGAAGACCTGCAACCTTCTAATTCCTGCTGCTCCATTCATTCGAACTGTAATATTTCCAACCTACGACATAGTTTATAACTTTAAAGTCACATTTTGTGGTTTGTTGGTATATGATGCCTAGCAATTAGAATCCATGTTTATAGGGATTTAATATGCAACGGTGTGTTTAATTAACTAGTCAGTTGGGACTGCAATTGTTGTGAAATAACAACCTAGTATCCATTTTTGGAATATCTAGGGTTCGAAGTCATTGAATAGGTAAGTTGCCGAATAAAGTAGCATAGGCGAACATTTTACTAAATTTTTTATGAACTACCCGTGTCTAGTTCTTGTTGTAATGTATATTTGGAGGTGGCAGTAGGTGTCTCAGTGTCCAAGAAGACTCCCCATTCGTTAGACTTCTATTATTGGTGGAGTCGATAAATAGTCTTTGCAAAGTCTTTAGACTAACTGGCGAGCTTCGTATTTTCCTAGTTGCAGCGTTATTCTAGAAGGGGAAGATTAGACAAACATACACTGTTTGCTTATGATCACTTAAAACCAGCAGACATGCAAATTTTGCAATGTTTGTTAGATGCAAGATGGGGACTGGTTTTCCTTAGGATTGAAATTTTGATGTGCCTATTTCAATTCATTGTCTGCTGGACCATTCACTTGTGTAGTTTTTAACTGTATAATGAGTCGGGATCTTTTGCTTGTGATGTAAATACTAGGCTACGGCATATTCACAGTTGTCACAGCTTACTACATCATTGTTTTGCTATTATAAGTTATGACTGCTTTTTCAGTATGCTATAGTTTTTTTTCGAAAAATTAGTTCGTACATCTTAACTAAGGCATCTCACTTCCTAATTAACTATTTTAGATCCAAAAAGCTGATGTGCGCATTACCTTTCTTGAACCGCCAACAATTTCCCAAATGGCAAACTGAAAGCAATGTCCTAAGTATTGGTTTCTTGACACACCAACTTTTTCCCTCTGCTGCTTCCTCTTTTGTTTACATTTGCTCATAGAATAGTGCGTTCGTATATTATTCACGACTGAGTTAACTAGGTCGAGGTTTTCTGGTTTTGCAGTGAGTTGTTTAGTTGAGAAGCTTTATTCGAAATATCAATTATTATTATTATAATTGGACAACAGTATACATTATTGCCTCTTATCATGTTCAGTAGCATGATTTTTATCTAGTCACTTTTACTTCTTACAATGTTGTTAAAATAACCATTTACCAGAAAGTTGCACAGTTTTGGAAATATCTTGTGCATGTTGTCCACTAGTTTCTCCTGAAAATTTGAACAACATATTCTCCGTTTTAACACAGGTAAGAGAGATCAGCTTCCACTATGCCCCAAGCGTTGCACGATGGCAAGCAGAAGCCTTAGTTGTCATTCAGGAGGTATACGTCTCCTAAAAAGATCCACTTTTGTTAGAGAATGTGTTAGCATTAACATCACATTTGCAACTTTATTGTCTAGTTTGTTCCCTGTTATATACTTATGTCTTTATATTTTAGATATGTGAATGAGCATGCTTTGAATCGCTTGTTCCTGCGAAAGTATTCTGTGTACCAGACATGAAATCTGAATTTGAAGGCAATATTAAAATATCCTCCAAGAAACTGTGCTAGTAATTTTGTTTAGAAATTCCTACAACGTGAATAACCTTCTGACAATTTGTTTTAATTCTCGGACCAAATAGTTAAGATTTGTGATTTTCATTCCTGATAATTACCTCCATTTCATAGCTAATGTACTGATCATAATTTTGGATACCATCTGTTGCTAAAAGGTAAAAACAGTCGTCGGTACGTTATTCAATATCTTGGCCTTATGGTCCAGATTAAAAGCTACACCCTCTTTGTTCTTTACTGTTGTAACTAATCCATATGTATCCATACGAAGGTTTGTTAACTTTTTCCGGCTTATTTTGAAATTGTTATAACACTTCAGTTAGTTTCTTGCAAAATTATCTAAACTTTTTCAATGCAAACCATCCATTCAGTCTTTCCTTTCCCCTCATCCAAATTAGGCAACCAAATTCTCTTGGACTCGATTCCATCGCCTTACTATAACTTTCTTGCATGTCTATTATGTTTCCAATTTTCCCTTTCGAAGGCTTTGCCGAGCTTTTGTGTTCAGATAATCTGCATTATACTATTTGCTTGATCCTCAGAACATATTCTTTCCATTAGTGTCCGATTAAAAAAGTCAAGGATAAGGATGTTTTGAACCTTCCATTGTCAGATCTCTGTTAAAAAAATCAGGCATTTTAGCTTATAGAACTTGTTGTTGCCTGATGAAAGTATTTCAAGTTGAAGAACATACTATTAGCCTAATTTTGCTGTTTCTCACCATTGTTAGCATATTATCTATTTCCGATTGCTGTTCTAGGCTGCCGAGGATTACATAGTTGAGTTGTTTGGAGAGGCTGTACTATGTGCCATTCATGCAAAGCGCGTCACGCTGAGTAAGTTCCACTTCCTTTTTTTATTGTGTTTAGTTCTTGGTTAATTACAAGTAGCATTCACTACCTGCAACTGCATTTTCTTTACACATGGTCATCCTATCTTATTTCATTTTAATGCATACATGTGAGGATCATTGCAAAGTCTGCACTTTCAGGTGGTTCCACAATAATAAATAGCCTGTAGTTTAATTTGTTTAATTGTTGCTCCCGTATTAAGAAAATCGATAAATGTAGGAAATGACTAAAATACCCTTATTCGTTTATTGTTTCTCAACATAGTACTCTGTCCCCACTGTCTCCAATGATATTATAAGCTTCGCATTCTATGCCTGCATTTTAGGTGCTGAGATTGTGACCTAGTTCTTGTGCTTATTGTGTCTCGTCCACCTCTTACTTATTAATGTAACTCTAATTCTTGATTTGTTATTACTAATTTGTCAGTGAAAAAGGATTTCGAGCTGGCTCGGAGAATTGGTGGGAAAGGGCGGCCATGGGGGTGAGAGTGATTACTGCGTCCATTAATTAAATAAAATATATGTGTTTTTGCCCTTGCCGCTATATTAAGTAGGCCACGAAAGTATCAGATGCTTTCTTTAAGACTCGCGCAAAACGTCGTTCTTTTGTCACCTCCGCAAATCCTGTAAAGAGCTTGTGTCTAGTGAAAAACCTAAAATCCTTATCCTTTCAACTAGTAGGAGTTGAACTTAGACTTTCTTGTGACTTAGACTAATTCAAGTTTGATCTATTTTTTGTAAAGTCCGTCCGCCGCTCGAACTAAAATTAGAACAGCGTATGATTCTATCTGAATGTTCGATCCGGATTGCTATTTGCAAACATCTGTTCGTATTTTTCAATATCGCATCACTTTGCATGTTGAGTTTTTCTTGAATTTTTTTTTTATTGAGGCTAAGAATAACAAATTTGTCATTGGTACATTCTCTGGAAAAAAATGAAGAAAAAACTAAAATCTAAATTTAAACTAGTCGACGTTTGATATATTCCAATTTTGCATAACAAAAATTAAATAAACAGGCATTATTCCGTCCCTTTACATATTATTGATGACTAGTTTTTTGATCTTTTTAACTGAACTTTAGAAAAACAATTGTGTCACTAATCTTTTTTTCTTTGAAAACAAATGAAATCTAAATTTTGTACGACCTCACGCGCTACCAATGTCGGACCATTTAAGTGGTGGAGGGGTTGTGACCCCCAAGAGTAAAACAAATCTTAGGTATTTTACTATTTTTAAGTAATATTTTATAAATAAGGGCTCTAATCCCCAAATGTTTTGTAAATATCGAATTTTGTAATTATTTGAAAAACATGATAACACATATTGGGATTATTGTACTCGTTTGCATATTCATCGTCAAATTGTTCGTTAGAATAACCATCTTCACCCTACCAAATTAGAAAAAATAATAATTAGTATATTAATAATACTAAGGAATAAAGTAAAAAAAAAAGAAAAAAGAAAAAAAAAAAGAAACTATACCCTAGACTCCCGTCCTCTAGAGGACGGGTACTTAATTTGTTTTTTTTTTTTTTATACTCCATGTGCTGCACAACACGATCACTCCCTTCAAATTTTTTTTCTTCGATTTTACCATGTAAAAGCAATCTCGATTGGTCATCGAAAAAATTGTTGTTGTTTGGTTTCAAATTTGTCGAACGAACTTCAAATTCTAAGTTTTCGACTTTTTTTAGTTGAGAGAGTTTCGATTTTTTTTAAAAGCTAGAAAATTGACAAATGAGAGTACTGCAGCAAATAAACCAATTTCAGTAAAAACCACACTGCAATTAGCATTTCAGTTTCCATATTTGTGTGTGTGTATATATATTTACCATTACGAATTAAAATAGTATAGTTAAAACTTGTACTAAGTATTTACTTTGCATTTGTTCATGAATTCCTCTGAAAAAATCGAACAATGTCTCGAACGCTAATTTTTTTAAACCTATTCACTGATGTATTATTCTGAAAAAATAAAATCAAAATCGTCCCAATTATAAAAAGTCTTGGGTCCACGGGTCCACCCAGAGCGCAACCATTCACTATATAAAATCGGGTGGTAGAAAATGCACAAATTCTAAGTTGACGGTGCAGAAATTCAACACACACAAGCGCAACAATATTCGATTATGGTAAGGCCTCTGCCATGTGGATCATTTGATTCCAAACCATAACAACTAATTTAAATTCGATCGAGGATTGAAATATTCCGAGTTCGGATTTAAAGTTAGACAATTAATTAGTCATTGTTATGAGTTGATTATTTTTTATCGTTTTAAATGTACAAAATCCTTCAAGATGCCAACCCAATTCTTAAAAAAGTAAATAAGGAATAAAAAAAATAGTCTTATTTAAAAAGAATCTTTTGATGACAAGGACTAAATAATAGTACTCTCAATGAATGAATATATTGATATACATCAAGCTTGTTGCTAACAACTTACATAGAGTTGGACGATCAAACATTACTGTATCACTTTTGCGTGTTGTTGAGTATATATTTTTATATTTTCCATTTATTCGAGCTTCAGAACTACGAATTTTTCGCTGGTCCTGTAGAAAAAAAAAACAATTAAAATTCGAATTTATTTTGATCGAAGACTGAAACATTCTATTTTTTTTCTTACATAAAATTAGATGATCGATCTTTTGGTAGCATACTAAATCCGGCAACGATTGGATCGTCATTTAACAAATTCCAGAAAGCCCCCAACAATCTGAAAACAAATAGGTGAAAAGAATAAATCTCTATATATCTATAGTGAAATTTGTGTAGAAGAAGAAATATGGTAGTTATATGCATGCAGGTACAAATAGCTGGAGAAGTCGAGCCACAATATTTTCAAAAAGTGTGGATTATTCCAAGATTTCTCGAAAACGGTCAAACAACAAGAAACAGACACACACACACACACACACACACACACACACACACACATATATATATATATATATATATATATATATATATATATATATATATATATATATATATATATATATATATATATATATATATATATATATATATATATATATATATATATATATATATATATATATGCAGCATCAATCTTGCAATTCAGACCTTCTTTTCTCCTTAGAACAACTAGCTGTCTACACATAAAGAAGTTCGTACACGTTTTATATTTATTTCCTAATAACACATATATATTTGAGAAAAAAAAATGCAATACTTTGAAAACTCGTTTACCGCAACCAAACATTATGTTAATGAACCATAAAGCACAAAAACAGAGGCTTTATCGAACCGAATAGCCATCTGAAATAGATAATAGAAATCAATTTACGACTGATCTATCACCTTCCAAAACTCTGCAACGGCTACATACGAAAAAAATCATCTTATCGATCATTTCATTCAAATAAGTTTGATACCCTCTAGCTACATACTTGCCAAACTAATTCAATGATTTAAAACCCATTTAAAAAGCCAAAGCACGACAGATATGCTTGATATCCGAAAGCACCCAGTAGTACGAAAAATAGTGACTTTGTTTAGACGAAAACTTGTGAACATAAAACGGGCAGAATTTGTTTAGAAACATTTTCGTATAACCGGTCAACACAAACACGGAAAGTAACAATAACAGATTAATTCATATGTATTGACAAAAAGCTTCAACATACCTTTCATATATACTCTGCTGCTTTCAGGCAAACGATCACTTCCGCTGAACTAAACTTCAGCGAGTGCAAGGTAAGAAGTAGCAATTCTTGCTAATTCAATGTAATCATAAAACATCCGATTCACTGCATAATGATAGTTCCTTTTTTCCGACAAGTCAAGAACCGATCGTGGTTTTCACAAAACCTTCAGGCATAAGCCGTTGCGATTCTATCTCGCTCCACAAATCCACGGTCAAATCTCCTTTCCCACTTTTTTGAAGTCCGTCAAAAAGAGAAGATAACGTATCCGAATCAGGAGCAATAGCTCTCCCCATCATCTCTCTCAACATCTGTAACGCTCCTTCATAATCGCCATTCTTAAGAAACGCAGATATTATCATCTTAAACGTTGCTCCATTGGGCCCACACCCACTCCGCACCATGCTTTTGTATATTTGAAAAGCACGGTCAGCATTTTCTCTCACACACTGCCCTGTAATAAGAGCAGCAAATGTCGACGAATTCGGCACCAGCTTCTCCTTATCGAGTTCTTTAACCATATACGCAGCTTTCTTCGTTTTACCCTCCTTGCACAAACCCATGATCACAGCATTATAAGTCAAAATATCGGCCTTTACACCACTCGCCGACATCTCCTCAAATAGCCGAATCCCCATCTCGCTATTCCCAGTTTCACTGTAACCACTTATCAACGTGTTGTAAGTCACAGTAGTGGGACCCACATTCACACTTCTCATTTCTTTGAAAAGCTTATTCGCTTCGTGCAATTTCCCCTCCTTGCACAAAGCATTCATAAGTGTGTTGTACGTCACTTCGTTCGGTCGAACCCCGTTCTTCTCCATAGTATACTTGAGCTTCAAACCACTGCTCGAGAGTCCTTTACTACAGTAACCCGCTATCATAGTATTGTAAGAAACCACATTACGAACTAACCCTAATCCTTCCATTTCCTTAAAAACCTCAACCGCCGTTTCCAATTTCCCCACTTTACAGTAAGCCCGAATAACCATATTTACGGTGTAGACATTCGGCGAAATTTTACACCGGCGCATCTCCTTGTAAAATGCCAGGACAATGTCGCCACGGTTCATACCGTTCAACGCGCTCAAGTATGCATTACACGACTCGATATTTGGATAAAATCCGTACTCCTTCATCCAACAGAAAGAATCGGAAGCATTCCGAAACTTGTTCATGTGCGCGTGGGTTTTAAACAAGGAATCGAAAGCACGTGGGGAAGATTCACACATCCTGTAAGAATATACCAAGGCCTCGAAAACCCTTCGCGTAAAATCCAAATCCGATACACCACCACCACGCGTCTCGATTGTTCTCCTGAGAATCGATTCGGCGGATTTAAACTTGCGATTCTTGGTCAAAATGTGGAGGATTATGGAAACCACATCGAGGGTGTTGAGTTGGGAATTGGTTAGGTCGACCCAGTTGAAGAGTTGAAGAGAGAGAACGTAATCTTGTCGGGTTTTCAGCAAAATGTGCTTGATTCGAAATGGGGTGAAACCGGAGGCTAATTTGTTGAGTTTATCCCATTCGGAATGAATCAAATGGCTGTGGGCTATGTTTATGAAATCCAAGTCTTGACCTTTGGCTGGAGGCATCGTTCTGTGAGGTAGTAAAATTGGGGTTTTCTTGTGATTGATGGGAGCTGAGAAATCAATTGGGTTTTTGAGGTGGGTTTCGGTTGTTGTGTTAAGGAATGTGGATAATCTCCGCAATTGTGAAAGATTCTTCATAGTAATTAACAACACAGGGGAAATTCGAGAGAGAGATTAGAGAGAGAGAGAGAGAGAGAGAGAGAGAGAGAGAGAGAGAGAGACTAACCGAAGAAGCTCGAATGGAAGAGAGTTAGTATACTATCCGCGCGGCGAGGGTTGTTTCTTCTCCGGCATGTTGTTCGATGAATAGGTGTTTTCACGCACTGGTAAGAGAGAAGGTGAGGTTTTAGAGAGATGGAAAGAACATACAGTGAGAACAACAGAAGAAAGAACATAGAGGATTGTGAATGACATAATTACCCTTCCAGTCAAAAAATTATAAATACTACAATTGACTAAGAATTATTTATGTAAGCCCCATAATGAAGTTTTTAACATTTTCAATTCCATCCCTGATCGTTTCAGAAACCCCCTAATGCAGAACGGAAGCACGGGGAATAATTAGTTGCAACGAATTATTAATCCGAAAGAACACAAGAACTTTGGAATCCACAAGAAAATTTGGAAGTTTTATTGATAATAAACGATGCTGAAAAGTAAACTCTATAGCAACTATTTATACTAATGACAACGGAAAAACCCCTAATCAAACTAGGAAAACGAAAAAATTATCAAAAAAAATAAAAACGAAATAACTCCTCAAACTAATAGAATACCGAAAACTAGAAATAACCCAATTTGCAGTTTTCAAATCCAAATTTTCTAGAATTAATTATGAATTGTTTAGAACTTTCCTAAAATGGCAAAAACGCCTATTTGAGGGCCTAAACGACCTTGGAAAAGTTTGGCCTCGCACACTTCCGCCTCCGTCGCCTCTTCATCAATCCCTCTCTTCCAATCAACCCAAGACCCATCACCAAAAGCAGGTTTCTTCTAGCTTTCTCCACCCCACCAAAAACACTACTAGATAATTCCCGTCGGAGATGGAATTGCAACAAACCCGACCTAGATAAGTCCTGCCGAAGTGTAGTAATGAGTAAATTGAACCATGAAACAGTATTGAAAATTGCTAGGATAAAAAGGGAATTGCATTGAATTCATAAGCTCCAAGTGAGCTGGATATTATAATGGAAATGTTAATTCAGATAGAAGTCTTTACATAGAAGAATCTCTACTTAATTACCTTAGCTAGTTATCATTCCAAATTGGGTAAGTCTCCTCCATAGCTTTCTATTTATAGTAGAGTTGGTAGCCCTAAATCCAGGTGGCATTTCCAGAGGGGTTTGCAGCTCACGTGCTTCAGGTACGTGTCTTGCAGTCTATTCATCGATATTAATAGAAAATGCATTTAACTAATAAAAAAAAGGTACTTTGTTCAGTCTTTTACTCCTCTCTTAAAACATTGTCACTTAACTTCAATTGCTAGCTCAAGTTCCCTAAATCGTGACATTACCTCTCTCTTACTCCAGCAATGCCTCATGGCTGTAGAGCAGGGTAATTTCGTAGCATTTTCTCGGCGTCTCCCCAGGTGGATTCTTCGCTAGGAAGGTGCTGCACAAGCCATTGCCTCACGACCGCGTTGTTTCTCTTAACTAATCGACGTTTCAACACATTCTCTGGCACGAGCATAAACTGTTTCCTTTCACCCATTGGAGGTATGACTTCAGTAACTATATCGCATTTCCTACCTTTCGTTTCAGTTGTGACACATAACAAACATGGTATATTTTTTCTATCTTGGGTAATTCCAATTCGTAGACGATATCTCCAATCTTCTTAGTAATTTTGAATCGTCCACAATACTTAGGGGTAAGTTTCCAAATGTGACTCCTTATGAGGCTCATTTGTTTGTAGGGCTTCAACTTCAAGTAGACACGCTCACGTTCTTGAAAACTCATATATGTCATGTTATGATCAACATACTTAAAGTGGATCAATGGATATAAGTAATAATCTTCTCGCTAAAACCCATAGTTGAGAAAATGGTGAATGAAATGTTGCACTCAGAGGTCATACAACCTAGCAATATCCCATTTTCTTCTTTAGTGCTTCTAGTGAAAAAAAAAATACAACCTAGAGATTTTATGTGGACTACATAAGGCTAAATGCCTTAACTACGAAGGACAGTTACCCAATTCCTCGTATTCATGATCTACTGGATGAATTGCGAAAGGCTAAGGTATTTTCCAAGATAGACCTCAGGGCAGGGTATCATCAAATCAGGATAAAACCTGAAGACATACCAAAGACTACATTTGTGATTTCCTCGGGTACTATAAGTTTAAGGTAATGCCCTTTGGCCTTAAAAATTCACCTGCCACCTTCCAATCCCTAATGAATGAGGTGTTTAGGGCACAACTTAGGGAGTATTTCTTGGTGTTTTTTGATGACATCCTCATCTATAGCTTGAATGAGGATCTGCACCTACAACATTTGAAAGACAACATTGGGGATAATAAGGAAGAATCCACTCTATGCTAATGCTTCTAAATGTAGTTTCATCAAACCCAAGTGGAGTATCTATGGCACATTATTAACCAGGAAGGGGTAGGGGTGGATCCGAGTAAAATTCAATGTATAAAAGAGTGGCATATTCCACAGACCATCAAGGTCTTGAGGGGGTTTCTTGGCCTAACGGGGTACTACATGAAGTTTGTAAGGAACTATGGGTGAATTGCCAAACCTCTAACTGTCTTATTAAAAAAAGGGTAATTTATGTGGAGTGAAGAGGCTACCAAGGCTTTCAACCAGCTTATTGTTAGAGTAGGTGACCAACAAGCCAACATGTGGCTGTGGTCATTCGTATTTATTATTGTAATAAACGAACCTTTATTCGTATTAATGATACAACACATTGGCATTCTATATCTTTGTCCCTTTGTCACAAGCATAGATATAGTCCTTACAGTTATTACAAGTACTAGTAATTGATCGTTAGGATCGTGAGACCGCGCGTGAGATACACGCGCCGCCGTGACCGTCTCGCCGCTGCTGCCGTCGCACCGCTGCTGCCCCGGATTGTACGGATTGGTTTCCGTAGCAATCTCGACTTGCTTAGCGCTCCTACCTCACGCTTCAAGAGGTAAACACACGAATTCATGTTCTTGATTCGTTTACGTTTAAACACTAAATATTCATGTTTGCTTTCGTATGATTTTATGTGATTATGTGTAATCGTTTTAATCGTTGCGAGCATGTTAGTTGGTTTAAACGCGAGCATGTTAATTGGTTTAAATTCAGTTAAACACTTTAGCATGTATGTTGTTTTTAATTTCGCTGGAAGCGCAAAGGTACGCAATTAATTGATTTATATTATCGGGCATGTGCTTATGTGTTTTAAATTCATTTAATTCGCATAAAATTTTTGTTTTCCGCTGCGTACGCGTGCCCGAAACCCAACATCCGATTCCCAACAGTGGTATCAGAGCTCGTTGCGCAATTAATTGCGTTCGTTTTAATATGCTATGATTTTATGCATGTTCGATTTATTAAAGTAGTGATTGTTGTATTATGTAATTGGGAGTTTTCGTAAGTTTAAAATATTTTTGAAATATTGTTTATAATTTTTCCAGCTTTAAAATTGTTTAAAATTGGAAAATCGGATCTGAAATTATTTTTAAAACATCGGTTTTTTAATTGTTTGGATCGAACCGGTCGAACCGGCCGGTTCGATGGTTGTGTGCGATCAAATTGACCGAATCCAAGTGGATTCGGGTCGGTCAGACCGGTTCTCGGTCTGACTGACCCGGCCCACTGATTTGGGTCAACTGGACCGGGCAGAACCGGACCGTTTCGGTCGGAACCGGTCAGACCGGTCGGCCGAACCGGTTCGCTGAAAAAAAAAAAAATTTCAGATTTCTAAAATTAAACTTAAAACAAATTGATTTTAATTTTTGGAAAATTATTTTCAATTAATACCAATTAGATAATCGAGTCAACAATCATAAATTTTAGTAAATAGGTGTTAGATTAATTAATTAATTTAAATTGTTAAATTGATTTCAATTAATAGAACACATATATAATATTGAGTATAGTTCAACTTAATTAGTAGTACCTCAGCATTATTTGAATGATTTATGCTAGTTGAGGTTCTATAATTATTTTGAAAACCCGATAATTAATTAATGTAATTAATTATGTAGTTAGGTCGTATGTTCCTCTTAGGACAATATGCGTTTCCATATACTTTTAGAGAACATAGATGTAGGAATCACATAGACCAATCCGAACCTTCTGATGAGATAAAAACTTTTGATAAAAATCCCCCATTCTTAATCTAATTAAGAATCATTTCAAGCTATAAAGAAAAACCCAATATGTTGAGTTATTTCTTTCCTTCTGCCAACGGTTGGATTATGTGTAGCCCTTTACTGTAGTGCAGTAAGCCGTGTTAGCGGGGAGTACTATGGTAAAGTAAGCTGTAATCCAATTGACATAGCGATGAAGGTAGCCATAGAAAAGGGTTATGTTGGATTAACGTTGTCGGCTAGATTAACTAGGGACTGCATTAGTTTGGCATAATCAAGTTCTATGAGCATCTTTGATTGGTAGGTTAGACTTGACACACGACGATTTTGATATTCGCGAGATTAACTTAGGTCATTATCAAGTGTGAGGAAAATTAATTTAGGGTCATATTGTGGATATGATTGATTGTGATCTACCTTTGGGCAAATATAATCGGGCTAGATTAACTACGGGTTATATTTGTCTATTGGACCTAAAGCCCATTAAGAAAAATCAGTTTTCTCGTTTGTCTACTAGAGGGAAGTGGAACTCGATAAAATTAGTGGGAGAACAATTAAATAACATAAGACCAAACATTTAATTGTAAACAATCATTTAACGCGAATCTCTAATAATCCTCTTCTTTATACCTCTCAGATAATCATGTCTAAGAATCCCATAATGTCAATCCTCGACAATAAACTCAATGGCCCTAATTACCTAGATTGGTTGCGTAGTATTAATCTTGTGCTAACCGTTGAGGGGCGTCTCTATGTTTTGAACGAGAGACTTCCCGCCATTATACCTGCCACAACGACTGATGCTGAAAAGGAAACTTATGAAGCATGGAAGAAGGATGACACACATGCTAGGTGCTATATGATAGCCGCCATGGAGCCCGCGCTTGCGAGGAAATATGAGTCTCACATGCATGCTTTCGATATAAAGGCTCATCTCGATAGCATGTATAGTGAGAATATTAGGGCATCGAGGTACGATGCAACAATGGAGTTGATCACGGCGAGATTGCGCGAAGGGACTTCGGTCCATGAGCACTGTCTCAAAATGATCACTCTCCTTGAAAAGCTAGTGAATCTCGATGTCACCCTCCCGGCCGAGCTCTCGTTGGATTTGATCCTGTTGTCTCTTCCTAGTTCATATGAATCGTTCATAGTGAACTTCAACATGAACAAACTAGATCCTCCTTTGGATGAGTTAATGAACATGTTGGTCGGTTTCGAGTCCACCATTAAGAAAGAGAAATCTGTTCTCATTGCTGCTACTTCTGGAAAGAAGAGTTCTTCCCAAAAGAAGAGAAAGGAAAGAGTTCCCTTCCCAAACAGCAAGTTCGAAGTGGGTGAATGTAGTGGGGGCCCCAAGGCAAAGGTCAGCAAGCAAGTTGATGATGCTTGCCATCATTGTGGAAGAAAGGACATTGGCGCCGCAACTGCAAGGCTTACCTAAAGAAGAAAAGTTCTGAAAAGGGTACGTATTTCATTGATGTAAATTTGTCTGTCAATTCTTCTTCTTGGGTATTGGATACGGGTTGTGGCTCACATTTGTGCAATGATTTGCAGCTAATGACAAGAAGTCGAAAGCTTAGAGCGGGTGAGACCTACCTAATGATGGGGAATGGAGCAAGAGTTGCTGCTGAAGCCATTGGCACGATTTACTTAAATGTTTTGGATTCTAGTTTTCCTATTGTTTTGAACGATTGTTTATTTGTTCCGTCCTTCATTAGAAACCTTATTTCTATTCCTGTATTAGATATTGAAGGTTTTACTTTTGTTTTTGGAAATTCGATTTGCATTATACAAAAGAATGAGAATTTGATTTGCAAAGGACGACTATTAAACAACTTGTATGAACTAAATCCAAATGAAATACCTATTAATGTTATATCAGCAAAACGTAAGGAGATAGATCAAAACCCCGCACAACTTTGGCACACTAGATTAGGTCATGTCTCTTTAAGAAGGATGAATGATTTTATTAGTGAAGGATTGTTCTCTTTGGAGGACGTGAAATCACTACAAACTTGTGAATCGTGCCTTAAAGGGAAAATGACCAAGTCACCCTACAAAGGGAAAATGGAACGAGCCAAGGGTCTTTTGGATTTGATCCATACAGACGTATGTGGTCCACTAAGTGTTAGTGCGAAGAGTGGATACAACTACTTCGCTACCTTTACTGACGATTATTCTAGGTATGGGTATGTGTACTTGATGAAGTACAAGTCCGAAACATTTGAAAGGTTCAAATATTTTAGACACGAAGTAGAGAAGCAACTCGGACGAAGTATTAAGAAGCTGCGATCCGATCGTGGTGGTGAATACTTGAGCATCGAGTTCATTGACTATCTAAAAGAGAATGGGATACAATCTCAATGGACTCCACCTGGAACTCCTCAACTCAATGGAGTTTCCGAACGTCGGAATCGAACTTTATTGGATAGGGTTCGATCAATGATGGGCTTCTCGAACTTACCGGCATACTTGTGGGGTCATGCACTTCGTACTGCCGCGTATTTGCTGAATAGAGTTAACACCAAAGCAGTTAAATCCACACCTTATGAACTTTGGCATTCCCGGAAACCCAACTACAAACATATTAGGATATGGGGTTGTCCCGCTTATGTGAAGCGATTAGTGAGAGACAAGTTGGATAGTAAATCCGACCTATGCTACTTTGTGGGGTATCCCGAAGACTCGATGGGATACGAATTCTATTATGTCAAGGAAGCAAAGACGTTTGTTTCGAGAAATGCCACCTTTTTGGAAAGGGAGTTTCTATCGGATAGAAAATGCAGCATGATAGAACTTGAAGTAGTTCAAGAACCACAAAGTGAAGTTCAAGCGCAAGAACAAGTAATCGAACCAATACAACAAACCACTAATATACCTCCTGAACCTACGGTACGTAGATCCGAAAGAGTTCGGAAAATGCCGGATAGGTTATTCCTCCTCGAGAATGATGAAGATCATGTTGATCTTGGACAAGATCCAAGAACATACAATGAGGCCGTATCGGATGCGGACATGGGACATTGGCTAACTGCCATGAAATCCGAAATGGAATCCATGTACTCCAACAAGGTGTGGACCTTGGTAGATCCACCTAAGGGAATTGTTCCTATAGGCTGCAAGTGGATCTATAAGAAGAAAATTGGAGTGGATGGAAAGGTATCGACCTATAAAGCTAGATTGGTAGCGAAAGTATACACTCAAAGACAAGGTGTTGACTATGAGGAAACCTTTTCGCCAGTCGCGATGCTGAAGTCCATTAGAATTTTGCTGGCCATAACTGCGTGGTACGACTACGAGATATGGCAAATGGATGTGAAGACCGCCTTCCTTAATGGAGACATTGAGGAAGAAATTTACATGGCGCAGCCGGAATGCTTCATATCTTCTGGAAGTGAGCAAAAGGTTTGCAAGCTCCAGCGATCCATTTATGGAAGCATCCCGAAGTTGGAACATTAGGTTCGACTCAACTATCAAAGAGTTTGATTTTGAGAAGAATCCGGAAGAACCTTGTGTATACAAGAAGGTTAGTGGGAGGACAGTGATATTTTTAGTGCTTCACGTTGATGACATTCTACTCATTGGGAATGACGTAGGAATGTTGCAACAAACGAAAGCATGGTTGTCTACACGTTTCTCGATGAAGGATTTGGGAGAAGCATCTTATGTATTAGGAATACGCATCTATAGAGATAGAGCAAGAAAGATGCTTGGATTATCCCAAAGCCTGTACATAGACACCGTTATGAAACGGTTTAGCATGGAAGAATCGAAGAAAGGATTCTCGCCAATGTCCCATGGTGTTCGTCTCTCGAAATCTATGTGTCCTCAAACACCTAGTGAAATCGAGGAGATGAAAAGGATGCCTTATTCTTCTGCCATAGGAAGCATAATGTATGGCATGCTGTGTACGAGACCTGATATTGCGTATGCTGTGAGTGTCACAAGCAGATATCAGTCTAACCCCGGACCGGCACATTGGAAAGCCGTGAAAGATATCCTCAAGTACTTACGAAGAACTAAGGATATATTTTTGGTCTATGGGGGTACCGAGTTGAAATTAGAGGGTTTTACCGACTCTAGTTTTCAATCGGATGTGGACGACTCAAAGTCGAACTCTGGATTTATATTCACGCTTAATGGTGGTGCCGTGTGTTGGAAGAGTTCCAAGCAGAGCACGACGGCTGATTCCACTACTGAAGCGGAATACATTGCAGCATCCGAAGCTGGAAAAGAAGGGACTTGGATAAGAAAGTTCATCCAAGAGTTGGGTGTCAATCCTAATGCTAGTGACCCAGTACCGTTGTACTGTGATAACACCGGAGCCGTGGCGCAAGCTAAGGAGCCGCGATCTCATCAGAAGTCGAAGCATACTCTGAGGAAGTATCATGTGATCCGAGAGATCATTGATAGAGGTGAAGTTAAAGTCTAACGAGTCACCTCGGAAGAGAACGTTGCAGACCCCTTCACGAAGCCTTTACCGAGATCGGTCCACGAGAAACATCGAGAGTCGATGGGATTGCGATTCATGGGTAGTTGGCTTTAGGTCAAGTGGGAGATTGTTAGAGTAGGTGACCAACAAGCCAACATGTGGCTGTGGTCTTTCGTATTTATTTTTGTAATAAACGAACCTTTATTCGTATTAATGATAAAACACATTGGCATTCTATATCTTTGTCCCTTTGTCACAAGCATAGATATAGTCCTTACAGTTATTACGAGTACTACTAATTGATTGTTAGGATCGTGAGATATTTACTTAAGTATTATAACTGTTAAACGTGTTCCTAGTCGAAGGGTTATGCCACCAATGAGGATATCGGCCTTTCCCATTAAGAGACTAGCACTTAGTGTATGTGTACTGCATCTCATCTGTAAATGGTATTGTGATATCGGCATGCATAAGTGGGTGCTCGTAAGTTGACGAGTTCACTGAACTCCCTCACCCTAGAAATCTCTAAGTGGTTCCCAATAATCGAGTAGAGATATCTATGGTATAGTTGTACATCATTAGTCCTTATGACCTATACATCACCGTGACTTCACTAGAGGACCAGCTGTATCGTGACATGTCCCTGAGTTCCACCGAGGACCATCCCAAGGGCCAGTGTTCGTGCAGTCCGAAATCTAGTGGGAGGTCTGTGCATTGTAGTCGGGGATTCGATCGCTAGAATAGTCTTGGATGTCCTGTGTGTTCTGAAAGTTTGTAATCATTCTAAGTCTCTGGCCAGAGCTGACTAAGTGATGATTGTAGAATTCGATTCTCTAAGTCATGCACGTAACGATTACAACACTTAGAACGATCGCACCGTCATTGAACATATAAAGAGGTCTCGATGAACCAATGCCTCTAGTTCAATCGGGACATATGAATCGAAGGGACCGTACTGTACGTTAACTATATCTGAAGGTTCTTGCAGGCACTTCATTTGTATCTAGGGAATCATGACGCGTAGTTGCTAGACGCCAATATTGATTCGTTGGGTGATTAAGGTGAAACGAGCTTCATCTTAATCGTAACTCTGAGGGACGAGTTTTGCCCACAAAGGGTTGTGGGCCCACGGCTAGCTTACACCTGAACCATCGAGGGTCACACTGCTCGTGCACATGAGATCTTTGAATAAACGATCAGAGATAAAATAATTTATCTTTGCATGATTGGAAGTCAATATGATTGGGTCCAACATTCGTAATTTGGAATTATGAATGATAATAAGAAAAGGAAAAGAATAGGCAAACATATTAGTGAACTTTCTAAATCGGCAAGTTTCCAAATTTGGAAAGTACACTGAATTAGGGTTTCCACCTTTGGAAAGTTGGAAATTGAGAGTTGGCACTCGTAATGACGAGGACATTATAATGATTCCGAAAATGTAATTGTTTCAATTTTCCGATCATTGAATTGAGAGAGACGAGCAAGTAAAATAACTAACGGACTTAAGTTGTTGGGCCCGGTCCAACTTAAGCCCGTTAGGGTTTTATGCAAGACACTATAAATACATGATTTATAGGTCTTGCACAAAACACACAAGACCTAACCCTAACCCTAGCCGTCCCTCTCTCTCTCTCGGCCACTCTTCCCCGCGGCCGCCACCGCCGTCGCCGCCGCCGTCTCGCCGGAATCGGCCATCCGTTGGCCGATCCCTTTCGGTATTCCTTTCCTTCTTTCTTTTCTTCCATTTTTCTAACTATTACGTGTCTAGTGCCACGTGTTTAGTAGATCGAAGTATACGAGGTGAAATCCGAGAGGAGGAAGATCGAAGATCGAAGAATCGAGGAGCAGCACACGAGCCGAAGCCGCACGCATCCCCACGCGCTGCCAGAAGACCGCGCGTGAGTTACATGCGCCGCCGTGGCCCGTCTCGCCGCTGCTGCCGCTCCACCGCTGCTGACCCGGATTGTATGGATTGGTTTCCGTAGCAATCTCGTCTTGCTTAGTGCTCCGACCTCACGCTTCAAGAGGTAAACTCACGAATTCATTGTTCTTAACACGTTTAAGTTTAAATAGAATGTTCATGTTCGTTCTTGTATGATTTTATGTGATTACATGAAATCGTTTTATTTGTTGCAAGCATGTTATTTGATTTAAACGCGAGCATGCTAATTGATTTAAATTCGGTTGAATAATTAAGCATGTATGTTGTTTTTAATTTCGCTGGAAGCGCAAAGGTACGCAATTAATTGATTTCAATTATCGGGCATGTGTTTATGTGTTTTAAATTGTTTAAATCGCATAAAAAATTTTGTTTTTCGCTGCGTACATGTGTCCGATTCCCAACACTTAAGGGGGCTTTGATCATCACCCAAGTGGAGAATCTATGGCACATCATTAACCAGGAAGGGGTAGGGGTGAATCCGAATAAAATTTAATATATAAAAGAGTGGCCTATTCCACAGACCATCAAGGTCTTGAGGAAGTTTCTTGGCCTAACGGAGTACTACGGGAAGTTTGTAAGGAACTATGGGTGAATTGCCAAACCTCTAACTGCCTTATTAAAAAAAGGGCAATTTATGCGGAGTCAAGAGGCTACCAAGGTTTTCAACCAGCTTAAGGAGGCTTTGATCATCACCCATGTGTTGCATCTGCCAGACTTTATTCAGTCTTTTGTTGTACAAATAGATGCAAGCTACCATGGGCTAGGAGTTGTCTTAATGCAAGGAGGTCACCCTTTGTTTTACCTCATCAAGACACTAGGCCCCAAGAACAATGGATTATCTATCTATGCGAAAAATTCTTGGCAATATTGATGGTAGTTCAAAAATGGAGATCCTACCAAATTCATGGGTCTTTCATTATTATAACATACTAGAAAAGCTTGGAATACTTGCTAGAGCATAAACTTTCCACTCCATTTTGGCGAGACAATGATGGCGAGAAATTATCCGTCATGTTGCAACCCATTTTACTACTACATTCATTGCTTTACAACGCTTACATGTGCATTAGGACGATTTGCAGGGTTTGGTCCTTAGCGCTGAGTTCAAGAAATATTTGAAAGTGAAATAGGTAAAGAAGTAAAACAAATTGTATTGGATGAGAAATATTGGGACAGTTGTTTGATGATCTTGTAGATTACGACACCGTTGATACACTTGTTGCGGCTCTGCGATACTGATGAGAAACCATTGTTGCTTTTATATATATATATATATATATATATATGAGAGAATGCACAGGGCACATTTGGAAATTATGAATATTTTTAAACATAAGAAAAGACTACATGCCCTACACTAATATTATAGACTGGAGATGGGATCTTATGCTGACAAAAGATCTCCATGCAACAACATATTATTTGAACCCTGCTTTTCAATACGATCAATCTTCTTACTGAAAAGCTTGAGATTATGCGTGGAGTGATCAATGTGTCGGATAAGGTGGAAGGCGGCGATAGCCTAAAAATACTGGATGAGTTAAGAATTTTTCGAGAGCGTGAGAATGGTTTTTCTTGTTCAAAGGCAATTGCTTGTTATAAAACCACTAGACCAGGTAAATATTAATTTATGATGCTATTGTTTTTTACTTTTTATAGTTTGTTTTACAATTATTGCATTCGTACTCGTTTTGATTTATAAATACACCAATGTTGATAACTATAATAGATGAATGGTGGAGAGTATTTGGTATTGATGTGCCAAATTTACAAAAATTGGCTATAAAGATCCTTGGTCAAACTGCTTCCTCTTCTGGATGCGAGTGTAGTTGGAATGTATTTGAGCGCATCCACACAAAGAAAGGAAATAGGCTTGAGCATCTAAGATTGAATGATTTCACTATAATTTAAGATTCAAGTCCAACATATCCCTATTTTTTTGTCAAAAAAATTCTAAAGTCCAACATATCCCTATTTTTTTGTCAAAAAATTTCTATTTCTATTAAGAAAATGAACTTACAAGCGGGCCTCATTAAAAAAATAAATACGCTAGAAGGAGGGGTCGAACCTCCGACCTTGTGGTTAACAGCCACACGCTCTAACCAACTGAGCTATTCCAGCCAATTTTATAGTCTAACGTATCTATCACTTCTCATTCTTGCACCATTGTTTCTCAACATCCTCAAGATTAATTTAAAGGGCTATTTGAGAAACCGCCTCATTCAATTTCGGTAGTGATACGATCCAGAGATGCTCCATGACGAAGAATTGGAAGACGCGAAAGAGTACGAGTTGAAAGACATTATTCGAGCTGTCCTTGGAGAGTAAAGGGTTGAATAAGATCATTGAAGAGTCCGTGGTTAGGAATTGGAAGAAAAGAAAGAGAAAAAGTCGTTGGACAAGTCGAATTCCATGCATCCGAGATTCTCGCCTATTCTGGCAGAGTTTACCATTCGAGTTATAACTCTCGCATCCGAAGTCCAATTGAGCTGATTCAAAATGATTCGAAAAGCTAACTAAACGATCTACAACTTTCATGTTTTGAGCAAAGAGATATGCGAAGTGGAACAATGTCAAAATTGAGCTTTAATTGCATGCACGTGCACAGCCTAATGTCGCGAGTTAAGAAGGGTGATCGAGAAGTCGACTTGAAGATCAAGTTATCTAATTTATTTATGCACGTTTTTAATTTAGTATTTATTATGTTTTTATTATTTTAGAGTCTTTTATGCTTAGGATTTGCTTATTTATTTATTTCCTTATTATAGTTTAGGTATGAGTCCTTTTCCTTGTGAAAAAGGAGTCTTTTTAGACCTTATGAATAAGTTGCCAATTTGGCTTATTTTATTGGACGAATTTTGATGATTTAATTGAGATTATTCTCTTTGGTTCTTTAAGAACTCTTCGAACATATCGGTGGATTCCGTTTGTTCACCCCGACTTATCAATCGATCTTTCACAATCGATTGTGGCGTCTTCACATACCAAGGTTCTTGCCTCTTTATAGGCAACGGGTCGCGGTTCCACCCCTTTGAATCTTTGTTTTTGGATGTTTTCGATCTTGCTTCCGCGTAGGGTATTAGGGTCTCGTAACAAGTTCTACGGGGTTCGTATCAGGTAGAGTAATAAATCCAAATTTAAATCTCATATTTGAGATAACTCATCCCATAACAAAATACTAAATTTGCTTTATTGTATTTATTATGGAAAATCAATTAAAAGGTCTTGTAGATATGCAAATCGCCCCAATTTAGAATCCTATTATAACCCCTCCTTAAAATAGACCCCTCATTTCAATTAGGTCAAATGGCAAAGAGGGACATGACAATGGAGTTAAATGCACATTGGTCCAGACAAAAAACAGTCTTCCAAATAAACTCATCTCCAGGTCTTTTATTTAAATACCCTATACAATATAATTTTTATCCATTCCATCCATTATACTCTAACTTTCTAAATATTACACAATGATCCCGAATTTAAACAAATATAGCACATTAACCCTCATTTCATATTTTTTTGAAAAAATAATTTTTTTTTCCGACCTATTCTTTTTGAAATTTTTTTTACACGTTGACATTTTTTTTTGAAATTTTTTTTTTCTGAAATTTTTTCCGGCCGGTACTGCCGTTGACTTTTTTGTGTTTTTTTTTGAATTTTTTTTTCTTAAAAAGAAATATTTTAAGTAATATTATTGTCTTGGCTGGTAAATTACTGTCTCCAACAATAATTTAACCGTGGGAGACTGAAACTTAACTCTTAATTGACTTTAACAGTAATATTGAATACCAAAACAGTAATATTACTAATATTACTGTCCCAAACATAAAATTACTGTCTTAGACAGTAATATTACTGTTGGGGACAATAATATAATGAATATTCCAGGTGCGCGGTATGAGGATGTGATACGCTGAGGTGAGTGGCGGTGAACGTATCTTCGAGAAGCTCGTTCGGAGGAAAATTTTTGGCCACTGAGCGATACTCTTTCCTCTGAGTCATGGAGCTCCACGATTCGGACATGCACGAAATCCGTAGGATCGCTTCTCATAGGAATAGTTTCTTCAAAGTCAGTTGTGCCTTGAGCATTGATAAACTGAGCTACAACGTCCGCCGCTGCCCAAGCTGTTATTTTGGCCGTTGTCTCCTCCATTAAGGCTTGTAATTCCTCTACAGTCATGATGACCGGCGCTGAAGATCCGGCAAGGTTGGTCGCTCCGTTATTCTCTTCCTTCAAGGCAGCTCTAGGACTCCAGCGCTACCTTGAAGCGATTGGTTGAGATCTCCTTGACCGCCTTCGTTGGACGCTCCCGTAGTTCTTTTCCTTTCAAGGCGGCTCTGAGACTCCACCGCTACGTTGAAGCGGTTGTTTGGGATCGCCTTGACCCTCTTCGTTGGTCGCTCACATAGTTATTTTCCTTCCAGGCGGCTCTAGGACTCTGCCGTTACCTCGAGGCGGCTGGTTGAGATCGCCTTGACCACCTCCGTTCGTGACACGCGATCTAGTTTGCATTCGCACAGACGACATTAAAATGATACTGCTCAGTCAATTGGGCAACCCAAGAGTCTTTAGGCCAACAAGGGTAGAGAATGCTGAGAGTCACTGCCATGCGTATAAGGTAGTCGAAGGGACCGCTTCACTCGTTAACCTACAAAACAGTTGAAAACACTAGGTGACATGCATAGGGTAGCCCGGCGATTGTCCTCCGATGATCAAGGCAGAAAACTATCACAATACAAGCAAATAATATTAATCAATTTCCTAAATAGTGCGTACCTTCTTAGGTGTATGATAACACATATTTATAGGTGGAGTTTGATGTGGTTTTCTTGTTAAAAACCAATGTGGGACAGGTTGAATGTACTTAACAGTGTTAATTGGGTTTTTCCTCTAGATGGGCCAATTTGAGCATTTTGTGTCTAACTCCAATTATACACATCAGGTATATATAAAAGGGTTTTCCTTATTTGCAAATAAGTTTGAATGAGCTGGAATTATTTGAAAGACAAAAAAGTTAGATGTCCCTTTTTAAATTAAGTGTCATTGTCATGGACCTCCTTGCCATTAACCCTTTCAATTGGTGTTGTTTCCATTTTTTAGTTTTCGATATTTGTTTTTAAAAAACAATGTGTTTTTTTTATATAATTTCGTTGTAATAAATAATAATTGGTTATTTTATATTTTCTTTCTATAACATCAAGTTTACCTAAAATGAAATCCACTAAAACTGAATTCCGCTATTTATTGAAAGCACAATTTTAAAATCCACTAATCACTGAAAGTCTGAAACTAAGAATTTGAACTATTAACTGAAAGCATAAATTATTTAAAATTTATCGAAAACGATTATGAAATTAACGTAAATTTACTATGGCATTAACGAAATTCACTTTAAATATTAATGTCAATAGTGTATTAATAAATGGAAAGGTGAAAATTAACTTTGCATAAATAGTGAATTTAATAAATGGAAATAATAAAAACCACTCTGCACAACAGTGGATTTAATAATGAAAGGTCAAAATCCACTATGCATAATATTTGCTTGGATGGGTAGCACCCCACATATTGGTGTTGCTGCCCGGAAAGTTCACGGCGACGGTGGTTGGTTACCACAGCACAGAGATTGCTCGTTGAGCGGTGCAGATAGAGAAAGGGGGCGGCGCGCAAACACTTTAAGAAGATTCCTATAAAAACACACTTAAAAATCACACTTTAACCGCTCAGAAAATGTGTGCACTTCACCGGTACCCATGACATTACTGCAGATTAACAATTCCCAATAGCATCATATATGAGTTCAAATAACACAAAAAAATATTGAAAGAAAAAATACGAAACAAATATATGGAAAACAATAACCTTTGATGTTGTGTGACAATTCGAACTTTGTGGCAATACATTCAATTTAATGATATTGCATCTTCACACTCTGCGAAACAAGAACACATTATGCATAGTTGAATATAAGGCATACATAAGAACTAATTTGAAAAACTGTACATAAAAAATTACCTTAAATTTTGAAAAACTTCTTTATAAACAATGTTTGTTTTATTTTTTGAAGTATTTCCTTCTTTGTTAACTATAAGTATCTTCAAACATTTTGGACTGGTAAACCTCGAAATAGCTACGTACAGTTGTCCATGAGATAACAGGGTTTTCAAGATATAGACCAACATTTTTGCAGAGATTGACCTTGGCTTTTGTTTATTTTCCTTTATATTTAATGGTTTTTAAATATACTTGGTGAAAAATAAAGGACACATAGACTACTTGTCCCTATAGTTAAGAGCCTCCTTCAAGTTTGAGTTTATGAGCATATTTTATCCGTGATAGTGAGAGGGAATATTCTTTTTATCTGTGCTATAATTTAATATATATATATATATATATATATATATATATATATATATTATATTGAACATGGTTATTATGAAAATAAGTAAGACATAAAGACGACAGCTATTGAACCAAATAACGATATCTACCTTTAAAACTCTTTATTTTGCAAAGTTGCAATATAATGATAACTTGACTTTGTGGGTCGTGATTGACGAAGAACCCATCCAACTTATCAGCATATGAGTTCCACAAACCACAATTAATTTTGTTGCCACTGCCCACGTAAAAACAAAGAAAAAACATTCAACATAATAATTAAAAACGAATGCTGAAGTTAGTTAAAAATTTTGCTTTTAGATAAAACAGTTGCAATTCTAATGAATTATAAACCAAAATTGTTCTTACTCCAAGTCTTGAAGAACTACATCAAGTAATTTATTGGTCCTTCCGTTGATGGCTATCTCCTTTGTTGGGTTTGTCTCGGCCACATGCCCAATTACATCTAAGAAACAGTCAATTAATTGATGTTACTATAACCGAGTGAAAATAAATAAGAGACTAAAATTGGAATTTTACATATTAACAAATCATCTTTGTTGTTGTTCTAAATTTGTTTAAACTCCATAAAGTCAAAGTTAACATTAGGAATTTCTTCTGCACCGAATGATGTGATGATGGTTGATCCAATGCTTGTAATTTTGTACCGATGGACAGTGATTCGAGTGTTCCCACTGTTTGGACTAACAATGAATTTGCATAACATGCATATTTTTCCTTCTAGCTTTGAACGTATTCATATGTTACTTTTTAATGCTGGCATGTACCTTGCCGCCCTGCCATAAGTATATATATAATGTATATATTAATTATTAACAGCATACAAATGTTTTGTAGACGTATTAAAATAAAAATAAAATAAAATTTTGCATATCACCTTGAAATCCATGAGAAGCATATCAAGACTAACAATTACATTTTTTTTTATCATAATGTGGAACAAACCACAACAACATTACTCGTACAATAACCGTCCAAGCTATTGTAGTCGGACTAAGGTCAACAATGTTCATGATATTGGGAGCCATTGTAGAAATCTTACAAAAGTTTCAGGATATACATATTAAAAAGTGAATGAGCTAGAATGTGAGAATGAAATATGTATACATATATATAGATAAAACCGATGTTTCGGTTGTGTTTTACACACGGTAACCACCTAAGTAGTGGGAAAATGAATAGGAAATTGATCATCTATTAAACAACGTAGAAAATATAATCATCTTGCGAATAAATAAATTAATAAAAACCCAACATGTAGTGAAGTAGAGGGTTTGCGCTATGGGGGGTTACGTGTACTATGGGTGGGTGTTATGGGTGGTTACGTATGTTATGAGTGGTTACAATTAGACATGGGATTTAGGTGGTGTTTGCAAATGATTATTTAAAAGCAGAAGTTAGTGATTGTGATTTAAGTTAGTTTTAAGTGCTTATTTCTAAAAGTTGGGGGTGTTTGCAAAAATTTCGGAAAATGAACTAAAATTGAAAAAGCAGGGTTAGGGGTGCTTTTAAAAAAATAGCTTAAATCAGATTATTTTAAGAGAAGCAAAAGCAAAAGTTGATTTTGCAAACACCTAAAAACAGATTATGAGCAAAAAAAACCGCATAATCACTTTCAAAAAGCATTTGCAAACACCACCTTAATGTATATACGGTAACTTTTATCCCACTAACTTAATTTTTTTATTTTGTTAAATTATAAGGGTTTTTAATCTGATTTTTCAAAATTCATGCAAACTTTAGTTACGTGTGTTATTGGTGGTTACAATTAGACATGGGCTTTAATGTATATACAAAAAAATTTTGGGTTAATGAGGCATAAACCCCTAATTACAAAAAAAATATTAAGTAACCTATCATTATTTTAAATGGGTCAAACCCCCTCACATTTACCAATTACTAAACTACCCCCATATTTTTCAATAGCAATGACCCCCCCATTGTTTCCCCTAAATCACGAAATCTTCAACCAGATCTTCAATGTAACGTATCTCCAAATTTCCGCTAGTTTACGACATTTATTCCAAGAAAATCGCAAAAAAATCTACAAAATATATACAATCCTTTTCGGGTTCCAACAATACCCTAGTTTGCTACATTCGTTCACAAAAGAAAAAACTGAGATTTGTGCGAATTGCAAAGAAATACCTGCCGGCAACAATGGTGAAAGCTAGCAAACCGAAGACATGTAGTTTCCTATACATTCATGGCTCCCATCCACTTCTATTAAATTTAATTTCTGTAGTTTTACAACATAATTTATGTTTTTCACCCTTCTCAGCGTCTTCGAAGCACAAATCGAAGTCTCGTACAGAATTCCTATGCAACAAAAAGCTTGAAATCGACAATCGATTTTCACTTAGATATGTTGCAGATTTAATAGGTGTTTGATTAATTATGTTATTTTTCATACATGAATCATTGAATTTTCCCTAATTTTAGTGACGCGAAATCAAAGAAATGCGACGACCATATGCGACGGTTCAGAGTTCTTCCATGGTTGATTACTAAAAAATGGAGTTTGTAAACAAGCTTGTTTTTTAGATCTACTGATCTATAGTCGCACTATTTGTTGACTCATAAATATTTGTTTCCTATGAAATTTGTTTTATCAGAGTTCACAACAAAGAAGAAATCATTGTTGTCGAAAAACATAAAATATTGTAGTCATCTACACTCAGAGTCAACTATAAAATCGGAGAGTTCACTATATTGTTCCCAAAGTCAACTACAAAAATTAGATAGTCAACTATATTTTTTACGATATCAACTATAAAAAAATGGTAGTTAACTATATTGTTGCCTGACAACTATAAAAAAAATAATAGTCAACTATAATTTTTTCATTAATTCACCGTATTATTTTTAAATTTAAGAGACTATGGTGTTATAAAATCGAATACTCATGATAAAAATCTCATCTCCGGTGAAAACATGAATTTCATAGAGTAGAAAATAGATTGATTTCAACGACAAAAAAATGAAATGTAGAAGAAAAGGTAAATTAGTGAGAAGAAATAGATAAAAATAAAGAGAAAAAAAAACATAAACTGACAAGAAGAGATGAAATGGGGGAAGAGAAAGAAGAGAGAGAAGAGCCAGAGAGAAGAAAGGAGAGAGGGAGAAAAAAAATAAAAGAAAAAGATACGGGAATAGAGAGAAGAGAGAGAGAGAGACAAAAGAGAGAAAGAGGAGAGAGAAGAGAAAAGAAGAGTAAAAGAACAACGCATCAAAAGTGAGGAAAAATAGGAGAGAAGTGAATGGAGAATATAAAATTGACGGATAAGAGAGAAATAATGAGAGAAGAGAGAAAATAGAGAAAAATATGGACAAAAAAGGGCATAATGGGCATTAACATAAGCTTAGGGGTCACACAATTCAGAAAATATTAAATGAGTTTATTTACAAATGGTCAATTATAAATTGGGCCAAGACTATATTATTTACCGAATGAGGGGGTTATCTCTCATTTTCCCAAACAGTTATCCCACTAACTTAATTTTTATTAATTATAAAAGTTTTTAATGTGATTTTTCAAAATTCATCGAAACTTCGCTTTCTTAAAAATTAAATTTGTTCATATGTTAGAATGCATTCTTCAGGCCTCTCACGATAACTCCTAGAAATTTTATTTATTAAATTCGTAGTGACTATAAAAGATGAATTTGCGGTGTTATTATATTATATTAATGAGATTAAATATATTATATTAATCATATTATTTTATATTAGGTAGCATCTGAATTTATTTGTCTATATATAAATATGCATATAATTTTATTAAGAAAACTCTTCTAATTTTTATCTAATAACATCTAATTAAAAGAGAAAAAGAAAAAAAAAATCAAAGTTTGTAAATAAATTGCATAAGTCGCTGGACAATAATAAATGGAGAAAAGAAAACGGATATCTGATGTATGTTAGCTAAGAAAACATTAAAATTGCATTAATCAAACTCTTTATATTGGTGATGAAAATATAACAATAAAAAAACATACTTCAACTATAATAAAAATATAACAATACGAAAAACTCACTTCACCTGTATGTTTAAGCAGAAAACAATTGATCAAAAAAGCAAATTTTGTTAGAGTAGGTGACCAACAAGCCAACTTGTGGCTGTGGTCTTTCATATTTATTATTGTAATAAACAAACCTTTTTCGTATGAATGATAAAACACATTGGCATTCTATATCTTTGTCCCTTTGTCACAAGCATATATATAGACCTTACAGTTATTACAAGTATTAGTAATTGATCGTTAGGATCATGAGATATTTACTATAGTATTATGAATGTTAAACGTGTTCCTAGTCGAAGGGTTACGCCACCAATGAGGATATCGGCCTTTTCCATTAAGAGACTAGCACTTAGTGTATGTGTACTGCATCTCATCAGTAAACGGTATTGTGATATCGGCATGCATAAGTGGGTGCTCGTAAGTTGACGAGTTCACTGAACTCCCTCACCCTAGAAATCTCTAAGTGGTTCTCAATAATCAAGTAGAGATATCTATGGTTTAGTTGTACACCATTAGTCCTTATGACCTAGACATCACCGTGACTTCACTAGAGGATCAGCTGTATCATGACCTGTCCCTGAGTTCCACCGAGGACCACCCCAAGGGCCAGTGTTCGTGCAGTCCGAAATCTAGTGGGAGATCTGTGCATTGTAGTCGGGGATTCGATCGCTAGAATAGTCTTGGATGTCCTGTGTGTTCTCACAGTTTGTAATCTCTAAGTCTTTGGCCAGAGCTGACTAAGTGATGATCAGAGAATTCGATTCTCTAAGTCATGCACGTAACAATTACAACACTTAGAACAATCGCATAGTCATTGAACTACTAAGGAGGTCTCGATGAACCAATGCCTCTAGTTCAATCGGGACATATGAATCGAAGGGATCGTATTGTACGCTAACTGTATCAAAAGGTTCTTGCAGGCACTTCATTTGTATCTGGGGAATCATGACGCGTAGTTGCTAGATGCCAATCTTGATTTGTTGGCTGATTAAGGTGAAACGAGCTTCATCTTAATCGTAACTCTAAGGGACGAGTTTTGACCACAAAGGGCTGTGGTCCCATGGCTAGCTTACACCTGAACAATCGAGGGTCACACTGCTCGTGCACATGAGATCTTTGAATGAACGGTCAAAGGTAAAAATGTTTTATCTTTGCATGATTGGAAGTCAATATGATCGGGTCCAACATTCGTAATTTGGAATTATGAATGAGAATAAGAAAAGGAAAAGAATAGGCGAACATCTTAGTGGACTTTTCAAATCGGGAAGTTTCCAAATTTAGAAAGTGCACTGAATTAGGGTTTGCAGTTTTAGAAAGTTGGAAATTGAGAATTGGCACTCGTAATGACGAGGACATTATAATGATTCCGAAAATGTAATTGTTACAATTTTCCGATCATCGAATTGAGAGAAACGAGCGAGTAAAAGAACTAACGAACTTAAGCTGTTGGGCCCGGTCCAACTTAAGCCCGTTAGGGTTTTTATACAAGACACTATAAATACTTGATTTATAGGTCTTGCACATACACACAACTCACACACTAACCCTAGCTGCTCCATCTCTCTCGGCCGATCTCCCCCCGCGGCCAACACCGCCGCTGTCGCCGTCCACTCTCCGGAATCGGCCTCCCTTGGACGATTAATTCGTGGTAGTTCTTTTCTTTGTTTATTCTTTCCGTTTATTCTAACTACTGCGTGTCTAGTGCCACATTTTAGTAGATTGAAGTATACGAGGTGAAATCCGAAAGGAGGAAGATCGAAGAATCGAGGAGCAGCCACCGAGCCGACGACGCACGCGCCTCCATGCGCCGCTCGAAGTCAGCGCGTGAACCACACGCGTCCCCGTAGCTCGGATCATCGCCGATGCCGCATCGCCGTTGCTGCCCCGGATTGCACGGATTGGTTTCCGTGGCAATCTAGCTTCGTTAAGTGCGCCTACCTCACGCTTCAAGAGGTAAAGTTTCGAATCCGTTGTCGTTCGATTCGGTTTTATTTAAATTAAATATGCATGTTCGTTTAGTAAGTATGTTGTATGATTTTGGGTGACTACATGATATTGATTATTTACTGCGAGCATGATTATTTGATTTAATGCGAGCATGCTAGTTGATTTAATTTCGATTAAATAATTCGCATGTATGTTGTTTTTAATTTCGCTGGAAGCGCAAAGGTACGCAATTAATTGTTTTCAATTATCGGGCATGTGTTTATGTGTTTTAAATTCGTTTAATTCGCATAAAATTTTTGTTTACCGCTGCGTACACGTGTCGGATTCCCAACAGTGGTATCAGAACTCGTTGCGCAATTAATTGCGTTTTTAATATGCTATTATTTTGATGCATGTTCGATTTATTAAAGTAGCGATTATTGTATTATGTAATTGAGAGTTTTCAAAAGTCTAAAATATTTTTGAAATATTGTTTAGAATTTTTCCATCTTTTAAATTGTTTAAAATTGAAAAATCGGATCTGAAATTTAATTAAAATTGTCGGTTTTTTAATTTGTTCGAATCGAACCGTTCGCTGATATTTCCTCACAATATGGACAGTGGTCACAATATATGCAGCTTAAAAAGAACTCGTTCGCTGAAATAGACAGTGGTCACAATATATGCAGCTTAAAAAGAACTCGTTCGCTGAAATTTTCTTACAATATGACCAACTCCGTGAGAAATTTGATTCAGGTTCTTCTTTCACAAATGCATTAGTGGATTGTATTGTAGTAAAATCTGTTTGAACGATAGGTTTCCCGCGAAAACGTCGGAACACCTTGCCAAGCAATGCGACCAATGTTGGAATAATTGTTGTGCCTCCAACGTTAACAGACGGTAACCCTTGAAGTGATAAAAGATAATGAGTTTATAAAATAAAACAAAATGGCATAATATGTTTATGAAAACGAATAATACGATGGTTAACCAAAGAATGAAAGAGATGAACATTATGTGAAGGCATATGACTGTCATACGGGAGTCATTTTAAACGGAAATTATGCCTGAGTTGTACAAAAAAATCAAAATCGTTAGCAACTATTATGTAATGTGAAATTTAAACATATGATATAAATAAATCTAAATAACAAATATTGTTGTTTACTTGTAGAAAGCAATTGGTTACGTTAAATATAGTTTGTGAGGAATAAGAAGACGAACAAAATTTTAAATGGGCAAGAAGAAGAGGCTTGGCAAAAAAAAAAATGTAAGTTTTTGGTGGAGTTCTCGTGAGTTTAAATAGAATAATGAAATTGACAATGGGTTGAGATCATATTATGAAGGTGAGTTAGTGGATTGTTAAAGAGGAGAAGAAAAATTAGAAAAAATAAATAAAATAAAATAGAACAGGGTGTATTCAAATATATGGCAGAAAATTAGAAACATAGGGTCCACATATATAGGGAATTCATGTTTTTAAATATGATATTAAAAAAAAATAGAAGACAGTGTATTCAAATACATGGTAGAAAATTAAAAACATGGGATCCACAAATATAGAGAATTCATATATTTAAATATGATATTTATTAAATCACAAAAAAATAGAAGATGGGGTCCACAAATTTCTTAGAGGCGTAAATCCATTTTTTATTTACTATTAGGATAACACCTCATTAAGGTTAATACCTCATTTACCCCTATTATATTCATAAAAATATAATTAAATTATTGTTGCTAAAGTAACTCCCCTAAAATAACTCCCCTAAAATAACTCCCCTTAAATCTCTCACCAATTCCCCCAAATTTCTGAATGCAAATCACGCATTTCATTTTTTCTTTTCATTCTTTTATACAATCTTTTTGTAATTTTGATTAAAAAAAATATATATTTTTTCAATTTTCATTTTTTGTAATTAGCTTTTTTTTACCGCAAGTTTAACAAAAAAATGAAATCCACTACATACTCATTGAAAACCACTATAAATTCATCGAAAACCACTTTTTGATTAAAGTAGAAATCAGTATGAAATTATTCTAATCAAATTTAATATTAATATAATGCACTACAAACGTATCGAAATCATATAAAAACTTACATAATCCACTACGAATTAACATAATCCATTTCAAAATTATCAAAATCTACTACAAAGTTATCAAAATCCACTTTATAGGTTAAAGTAATCCACTACAAATTAACGTAATATATGGATTGAAATCCACTACATACTCATTGAAAACCACTATAAATTCATCAAAAACCACTATTCGATTAACGTATAAATACGTATGAAATTATCGTAATCAACTTTAATATTAATATTATGCACTACAAACGTATCGAAATCGAATAAAAAATTACTTAATCCACTACGAATTAACTTATTCCATTACAAAATTATCAAAATCCACTACAAAGTTATCAAAATCCTCTTTATAGGTTAAAGTAATCCACTGCAAAATTAACGTAATATATGGTTAATCCACCACAAAGTTATCAAAATCCACTTTATAGGTTAAAGTAATCCACTACAAAATTAACGTAATATATGGTTAATCCACTAAAATCTTATCGTAGAATAACACTTATACATCAACAACAAACTTATCAAAATCCACTACAAACTTCCGAATTTATGATAGTGTTGCTCGTGGTTTTCGTTAGGTTAGAGTGACCCGGTGATAAACACTACAAACTTATCATCACCCAACATCGTCCCACTTGCTGCCATCACCCGCTTGTGCAAGAACCTAAACCAAAGAAAAATAAGACAACAACGTGTCAATTTAATTCATTCACTAAAAATCGGTCTCCAAAGCAAGAATTTAAAATCCACTATAATCTCGTCAGAACCTACTACAAAAATTATCGAAATCCATTAAAATATTAACATAATCCACTACGAAATAAGTTAATCCACTAAAAAATTACAGCAAAAGTATAATAACAAATAGTGACCGAAAACATGAAGGAGCCTCAAAAGTGTATTGAAAATCTCATATATAATAGCTCATTCAACAATTCGACTAGTTGTCACTTCTATTTTGTTAACCATTATATAGAATTTATTTATGGATATAGAGAAAAAATGACAGCAACAAAAAACAACAGCAAACCAACATCTTAAAAACCAACAAACCAACACGAAAACAACAACAAAAACAGCAACAAAACCAGCTGCAAATTAGGAGCCAAACAGCAGCAAATTGCAACAAAGCCAAAAAAAAACAGCAGCAAAAATAGCAGCAAAAACAGCAGCAGCAAAATAGCAGCCAAACAATAGCCAATTGCAGCAAAAAAATACAATAAATAAATAAATTATAATTCTAATTTTTAGAAAAAAAAATTCCACAATTTAAAAATATTTTTGTAAATTATGGAATTTTCGATAATATTTAGTGCTTCACCTTATTAATTCGCTTATTGTATTTTTACTAAAAAAATAAAGAAATAAAAATATAATTGCTCATTGAGTAATATTGATTTTATTCTTCTTTATTGGTCATCGATCTTCAAATAAAATTGAATAAAAAATCTTTGAATCTCAAATATAAAAACTATGAATCTTAAAATTCATGAACACATTAATATAGTGAAAATAATAAATTGATGAAGTTCAGAAACATCTCCGTTGGTTGGGCATCTACAGAGATCGGAGGGAACGTACCAGGAAGGCCCAGAAAAGCTTTCATGCACCAGCACAACACGGAGGTGCTCCACCATAGAAGCAAGATGCCTTTTTCCCCTGTGAAAATAATGGTCGATGAATTTCTGGTGAGAATGGCGGTGCTAACAAGAATGGTCGTCGCTGAGAGAGAGAGAGATGAAAAGGCAGAGCACGGTTGGGAAAGAGAAAAATAAGGGTTGGAATTGAGAACGTGCAAAATAAATACGGGACAAATATACTTAATTCCATTAATAATATACGACCATATATACATAAGGGTATTATAGAAAAAAAATATTAAAAATATTGTTTAAAATATATGTAGATTTATCACAAAAAGGGGATTTCTTTGGGTCTACACTAACTACAAAAAGCATATGAGGGGTTTTTCTCAAATAATCCCTTAAATATAATATTAAAAAACGAGAAAAGAAAAACATAAAAGACAGTGTATTGGCAGAAAATTAGAAACATGGGGTCCAAAAATACAGGGAATTCATGTATTTAAATATGATATTTATTAAATTACAAAATTGCCCCTAGGTTAGGTTTAGGACTGTAGTTCAAAATATCTTCCTTTTAAATATAAGATAATAATTTAAGTTGATTTTCGTTCATGTTCAAATAATTTTTTGTTTGACTTTATCACAATTTTTAAATTATTTATCAATAAAATTTTACTTCAAATCGGATCTTCAATCAATATTTTGAAAATAAAATAGATTAAAATTACGATGAACATTAAAATTATAATTCTGTGACATATTTGGTGAAATGTAATGAGAGGTTAAACCAAATCTTATTCTCTATACATGACAAAATTGTGAAATATTAATATTTTTATTTTTTGGTGTAAAATTTGATGGAATTGGTGGGAGACCAAATATAGTATTTGTCATAAAAATAGTGAAATTGTAGAATGGTGTGCTACATATAAAAAATAAACCCATTTTTCAACCGAAAAAAAAAAGATTTGGTGAAAAAATAGTGTTAAGGATGGAAAATGCTCTTTGAGTATCTCCTACAGGTTTACACATCACCATTTTTTTAAAGGTGTAATTTAAGTATTTTTAGTCTCCAACGCTAAATTCCTAATCATTTAGTACACCTACAATTATGGAGATTTTGTTTTGGCCTCCCATGATGGCCAACCCTAGTATCACTATATTCCCAAAACCTATTCTTCCACCGAACTTTTTGGAGAAAGAATTTTCATCTCCCACTCTTTAACTATTTTCCCATTTTTCTACTAAGTACTATATTTCCTCTTTAATATAGGGGTGAGAATATTACATAGTGTAATTAATATAATTTTATTAATTTCATATTAAATAACATTTTTAACTAATTGAACATGATTACCGACTTCTTAACATATTTATTGAAATACATTAGTGTTAATTATTAATTTAAATTTCAAAATATTTTTATTATTAATATTTTTTTAATACATATAAATATATTTATTTTTAATTAATTTGTATATCTTTGTATTTTGACGAATTCATTCTTTCTATTTAACTAATACTCTAATTCTTGTTGATAAAATATAATAATCAACAATAGAATGATTAACGAGACACACTTTAATTGATGAAATACATGACAAGACTTTTAAATTGAAATGCATTACTCAAGTTTTAGAGGAAATATATATTAAAGATATTCTCTTTCCTTGTATTTTGTAATTACTTGTGTTTAACAATTTACCATAGATAGGTGCAAACCCTAGCAATATTCTTGTATATATTCTCGCTCTCGGTTAATGAAAAATCCAGTCACCGTTCTCTCTTTGTCAACATGGTATCCAGAGCAATATAATCCTTGGGCTGTGGTTTTCTTCTTCAACATTTTTTTTTCTTCCGCCACCACAGCAAATAACTTACCACCCATCTTTTTAATGGCTATTGATGAAAATCCTTCTGCCACCACCACACATATCACCCTCAATAATACTCCAGACTCACAATATACTTTATTCACCATAAATCTATCAAATATTACAAAACTCTCTGCCACCAATTATCTCACATGGAGTCTACAAATCCATTCTCTCATTCAAGGCTATGATCTGCAAGGTTTTATTGAGCAGACTCAAACCATACCAGCCCCATGCTCACAACTAATGGTGTCAGCTCTCCAAACCCGGCTTATACCCTTTGGCAACGTCAAGATCGACTGATTTTTAGTGCTCTCCTTGGTGCTATATCAGTTCCTTTACAACCACTCATTGCTCGCACGACATCTTCAGTTGACGCTTGGAATACCCTATTCAATACACATGCCAAACCATCACGTGGTCACATTAGGCAATTAAAAGATCAGTTGAAACGGTGCACGAAGGGCTCGGCGTTAATCACTGAATATATGAACACCATCAAAGCTCGTTGAGACGAACTTGCTCTCCTTGCGAAACCAGTTGACAATGAGGATCTAATCGATAGAGTTCTTGACGGGCTTGGAGATGAATACAGATCCATTATTGATGCCGTCAATGCTCGCGACTCACCCATCTCGTTCCCCGAACTCCATGAGAAACTACTTAACAAAGAAGCCTCACTTCAAGCCAACCAATCCATCCATCTCCCACTCCCTGTGACAGCAAATCCAACAACATCAAGATACCGTCCAAACTGGCACCCCTCTTCGGCCAATCTGCCATACTCCGGTTCTTCACCCAATCCCATCGCACGACCACCAAACCCTTACCTTGGTCATTGCTAGGCCTGTGGAGCTCAAGGTCATACCGCCAAGCGTTGCCCTATGTTTCGCCTTATTTCTCATCAACCATCACCAAATCCTCGCCCACACAGCCACAACGGATCTCGTCCATCCACACCGTGGCAACCTCGTGCAAACCATGCTATTCTTACAACCAACAACACTTCTCCTTAGCTATTGGACAGTGGAGCATCGCACCATGTCACGTCCGACTTGAGTAATCTCTCTCTTCATAGCCCATATCACGGTTCAGATCATGTTGTCATTGGCGATGGTTTCGGTCTTCAAATCACTCACACTGGTTCCGCCATCTTACCCTCCCATTCACAAACATTTACTTTACATAGTGTCGTTTGTGTTTTCTCTATGCAAAAGAACTTAATTTCCATCGATCAATTCTGTTGTGATAATCATGTTTCTATAGAATTCTCACCATCTTTTTTTCATGTGAAGGCTCTACGCACAGGGGTAATTCTTTTGACGGGCAAACCTAAAGATGGTGTTTATGAGTGGCAATCCCTTAATCTCTTTCCTCGCCAATACTTGCTTTCTCTGGTGTCAAGACCACTTCGTGCGAGTGGCACTCTAGACTAGGACACCCATCTTCTGCTATTTTTAAGAATATTATTTCTAATTTTAATTTACCATTATCCCGTACTTTATCTTCCCAATTAGTGTGTAATGCTTGTTCTTGCAATAAAAGCCACAAAGTTCCATTCTCTTCATCCACTTTAATCTCCACTCATCCTCTTGAGATTGTCTTTTCAGATGTATGGACCTCTCTTGTGTATTCGGTTGATGGTTTTCAATACTATGTTTGTCGACCATTACACCAAATACATCTGGTATTACCCACTCAAACGAAAATCCCATGTTTATGAGTCTCTGTACGCTTCAAAGCGTTAGTCGAAAACCAATTCAAACATCGTTTTGTCACTCTTTACTCTGACAACGGTGGTGAATATCAAGCTCTCAAAACATTTTTATCCACCCATGGTATCTCCCATTTTACAACACCACCACATACCCCAGAACATAATGGTATTTCTGAACGTCGTCACCGTCACATTGTTGAAACGGGTCTTTCTCTTCTTAATCATGCATCAATCCCTCTAATCTACTGGAACTACGCATTTGCCACTGCTGTCTATCTTATAAACCGAATGCCAACACCCACTCTTGATCTTCTTTCTCCTTTTTCCAAGCTCTTTCACTCTCTACCTAACTACACTAAACTTCGTGTGTTTGGCTGCTTATGTTATCCGTGTCTTCGACCTTACTCCAAACACAAACTTGATCCTCGTTCCACTCCATGTGTTTTCCTCGGATACTCTCTTACTCAAAGTGCTTACCTTTGTCTCGATTTTTCTACGTCTAGAATATACATTTCTCGTCAAGTCAAGTTTCTTGAAACCACCTTTCCATTTGCCACACATAATCCTCACCTCTCTCGTCCCACTCCTGATAGTATCTAAGTGGCTGCCACCCATCTCCGTCGTTTATACACAGAACTGTCCACTCACTACGCCATCGCGCGAAGAGCCCCTGTGCACCACTATTTCCCCACCTATAACCTCAGGTAATCATATGACTCCGCCGACAATCCCAACTGAAAATCCTCCTCACGGACCCCCACTAATTGATCCCACCATCCACTTGACCACCAATACCACTCCCGAATCTGCACTGACCACATCCACTTCTTCTCATCACCAATCCCCCTCGAGCACAGTCCCACAAAATAACCATCACATGACCACCAAAGCCAAAAACAACATTCATAAAAAGCTTCAAAAACTGACTCTCACAGCTAGGGGTGGGTTTTTTTTTGCCAAAATGCCCTACCAACCCATTGCCCTACCCTACCATACCGACATTCTACCAAAAATGTTTTACCGATCGGTAATAGTGCCCTACCGTACCCTACCGAGTTTTTTGGGTAGGGTAATGGTACCCAATGATATTATTTTGGTATTGCCCTGCCCTACCGAATTATTATTAAATAATAAAAAATATGATCTTTTATATATTTAATATTTTTTAATGTACTAAAAAATAAAAAATATGACTTCAAAAGTCTGACTCCCAATTCATTACTCCTCCCGATTTATATTCTTCTAAACCCTAATTTCTCAAAGTCTCTTCAAACTTCCAAGACTACCTTCCAACTTCGCCGTCATGCACACACACTCACACACTTGATCTTTGATCTGCTAGTTCCAAACTTCAGGTAATCTCTCTAAATCTCTCTCTCTCTCTCTTCTCTCTCTCTCTCTCTCTCTCTCTCTCTCTCTCTCTCTCTCTCTCTCTCTCTCTCTCTCTCTCTCTCTCTCTCTCTCTCTCTCTCTCTCTCTCTCTCTCTCTCTCTCTCTCTCTCTCTCTCTCTCTCTCTCTCTCTCTCTCTTCTCTCTCTCTCTCTCTCTCTCTCTCTCCACTTGCATATGTTGATAATATATATTTTGCATCTTTTTTTTTTCATTCTCTCCTCGATTCCCCGGTATGACTTGTGTCTTCTCACTTGCAAACGGCAATATCTCGCAAAATGTTTTTAATTTAGGGTTTCTATATTAGAGAAAACTCATTTTTCCCTTAATTTTATATGTAGGTAAAAGCTGAAAATGGAGTCCAGAATCGGTTCTAGTAATACACCTCCATCTCCGACCATTCTATCTCAGTCACAATCCCTATCCCAACTCAGATCCAAGGTCCGAGATTCTGAACCACAAAGTGAAGAAACGGATGCCGTTGAGATTGAAGTAACTGCTGGAAGAGCACTTGTATGGAAATATGCAAAGAAAGTGATAAGAAAAGTGGGTGATCAAGAAAAGGTTGAAGTTGCAATTTGCAAGATTTGCAACAAAGAGTGTCGAGCTGATTCCAAGAAAAATGGGACATCGAGTATAAGATATCACCTTAAAGAGGTTTGTGAAGCATCTCCGTTATATGTGAAACGTGACAAAAATCAATCGGTCCTAACAAACGCAACGTTGGGTGGTGCGTTGGTTCCCCACACTTTTAACCAGAAAAGACTAGAGCTAAAGGTTGTGATGTTTGTCATCATGGACGAACAACCATTTAGGGTTGTTGAAGGTAGTGGGTTTATGACTATGATGATAGAGGCTCAACCCCGGTTCAAGATTCCAGATAGGAAAAATATTGCAGCAGGTGTTTGGGATGTGTATGTATTGGAGAAGACGAAAATAATCGAAGCAATGCGTAATCAAAGAGTAAGTATCACAACTGATACTTGGACATCAATCCAAAACGTCAACTACATGGTAGTTACAACTCACTTCATGGATAGTGATTGGAAGTTGCACAAACGGGTATTAAATTTCACAAAGATCACAAGTCACAAGGGAGAAGACATTGCGAAGATTCTAGAGGTGTGCTTGAACCAATGGGGGATAGAGAAGATCTTTAGTATTACGGTTGACAATGCTTCCGCAAACGAGGTTGCTATTGGCTATATGAAAAAGAGGTTAAAAGAAATGAATTCCCTCTTAGTTGACGGAGAGTACATACACATGAGGTGTGCATGTCATGTCATGAATTTGATTGTGAAGAGTGGGTTGAAAGAGCTTTCTAAGTCGATTGAAGGAATTCGAAATTGTGTCAAGTACATACATTCTTCGCCGGCTAGATTGGATAAGTTTAGGGATTTTGCTATTTTGTTCAAGATGGATAAAATGTCAAATGTGCCTTTTGATGTGTCCACAAGGTGGAATGCAACATATAAAATGCTTGATGTTGCATACAAATTTAGAAAGATATTTTCTCGAATGGCGGAGGGAATGTTCAGTTTCGTGATTACTTTGAAGAAATGGAGATGTTTTCAAAGAAGAATTTGGTAAAGAGAGTGGGCCCTCCTGTAGAGGAGGATTGGGAGAAGTCACAGGCCTTTACCCACTTTCTTAAAAAATTCTATTATTCTACTTTGAAACTTAGCGCAACCAAAAGAATCACATCAACGATACTATGGGATCAAGTGGTTGCTTTGCCAAAAGAAATTGAGAAAAAAGAGAACGATGCTACTAATCCTACTTTGCAAAAGGTTGCCACTTCAATGATGCGCAAATTTAATAATTATTGGGGAAGTTTAGAAAAAATCAACCCATTAATTTTTCTTGCTCAAGTGCTAGATCCTTGCTTTAAGCTTCAAATGATTACGATCAATCTCAAAGGACTTGGATGGGATGATGAAAAGGTGGATTTGATGATTAAAAAAATCAAAAAATGTTTGCTTGATTTGTATAATGAGTATTGAAAGACTTCTTTCACTACCATTGGAGTTCCAGCGGAAGATGTGGAATTAAATGAGGAGTTTATTATTCAAGCTTGTGGGGGCGATGAGAACAAAGTTGAAATGATGAAGAAACTTGTACAGGAAAGAAGAGAGAAACGAATTTCGGAGATATCTAATGAAGTGGATAAGTACTTTGCTGCTCCATACATAAGCTTGGTTGTTGGTGGTGGCTTTGATCTTGTAAGTTGGTGGAAATCAAACACAAAAGAGTTTCCTATTCTTTCACAAATTGCAAAAGACATCTTTGCTATCCCCACTTCTACTGTGGCTAGTGAAAATGCATTTAGTTTAGGGAGAAGGGTTGTAGATCCTTTTAGAGCATCATTATCTCCGAGAATGGTAGAGGCACTAGTATGTACCAGTGATTGGCTTAGGGTAGATGAAGTAAATCTCTACAAAGAGCCAACTGAAGATATGCTTCAATTTTATAAAGAAATGGAAGAAGTTGAAAAAGGTAAGAACTATTCAAAATTCTTTAGTAAATTTGTAAAGAATTTTCATTTTAAGTTATTTTCTCTAAATATTTTTCTTCTTGTGATGCAGCAGATATCCAATCTTCACAAAAGGAATGATGTTACCGGCCTATCTTTTGCTGCTATTTTTGTCCTAAAAGAACAGTTGCTGGAATATGGGAGAATTTCTTTTGTTTTTTTTTTTTTTTCCTAAAAAAATAGCTGCTGGAATATGGGAGAATTTCTTTTGTCTTTTTTGTGCAGGGAGTTTTATGTTTAGAACATGTCAATATGCCTGTTAGTTTGGTTAGTTTATGCTGCCAGGAGGAATTTTATCAAGTTAGTTTTGTAATTATTTTGTCACCTTTTTTTTTTGATAAGTAAATTATTTTGTCACCTGGTTATGCTTCTAGTTTGGGTATATTTAAATAGCTTCTGTACTATGATAATTTTAATTGGAAGCATTATGAATTTTATTTAAATGATTACTCTAAGCATTGATTATTTTTGCTTCCAGATTATTATGCATTTTCCTAGTAACATGTTCTTTAAAAATAAAACTTTCTTATTATTAAAATCGGTAATACATATTACTCTATCATACCCTACCGAAATTCTGGTACACCGAAACTCGGTATACCAAAACATTTGGTAGGGTAATGGTAATCAATTTTGATATACCGAAACTTTGGTAATGGTAGTGATCGAAGGGTTTTGGTACGGTTGCCCTACCAAACCCACCCCTACTCACAGCTATTGTTCAACAATCTTCCGATGTTGAACCTCATACTGTGACACAAGCACTTAAAGAACCTAAATGGAAACAGGCTATGTCAGATGAGTTTGATGCTCTTGTTCGGAATAGGACATGGGACCTTGTTCCATCAAATCCTATACAAAACCTTGTTGGATGTAAGTGGGTTTTTCGTACTAAACATCTTCCTAATGGCTCTGTTGACAGGTATAAAGCTCGACTTGTTGCCAAGGGCTTTCACGAACGCCCTGGAGTGGACTATCACGACACCTTCAGCCCCGTTATCAAAACCACCACCATTCATTTAGTCCTCAGCTTGGCTATCAGTCGGGGTTGGTCTTTAAGACAGTTGGATGTTAATAATGCATTCCTTCAAGGACACCTTACCGAAGATGTCTACATGGGCCAACCTCCAGGATTCATTGATAAGGATAATCCTACTCACGTGTGTAAACTCAAGAAAGCTATATATGGTCTCAAACAAGCTCCACGAGCTTGGTGTCATGAGCTTCGACAGTTTCTTCTCCAATCTGGTTCTACAAATTCTCATGCAGATACGTCGTTATTTGTTATCCATTCCGGTGACACTACCATTTTCCTTCTCGTTTATGTGGATGATATTATTATCACAGGTACACATCCCGCTGCTCTTCAACATTTCATAGATCTTACGGCACATCGTTTTTCTATCAAGGATCTTGGTCAATTATCGTACTTCCTCGGTATTGAGGTTCTCTCTACCTCGTCGGGTCTGTTTCTCACCCAACGCCGTTATATCACCGACTTGCTGTCTCGGACGAACATGACTGGTGCAAAGTCTGTTGGAACTCCTCTCGCAACAGGTAATACACTATCACTTCACTCCGGTACAGCTCTTATTGATCCTAGTGAATATAGAGCTGTTGTTGGCAACCTTCAATACCTTTCCCTAACTCGCCCCGATATCTCGTATGCCGTCAATAAAATATCTCAATTTATGCATCGTCCAACCACGGAACATTGGCACACAACAAAACGCATGCTCAGGTATTTATGTGGTACATCTACGTTTGGACTATTCTTTCTCACGAATAATCCATTATCTTTACATGCCTTTTCTGATGCCGATTGGGCTGGCAACAAGGACGATTATACATCCACCAGTGCACATATTGTATATCTTGGAGGTCATCCTATCTCTTGGTCGTCGAAGAAACAACGTACTGTCGCTCGATCATCCACCGAAGCCGAGTATAGATCCGTTGCTGCCACTGCTGCTGAATTTTTTTGGATTTGCTCTCTTCTCACAAATCTTGGTGTTTTCATTCCCAATCAACCGTCAATTTACTATGACAATGTGGGTGCTACTTATCTTTGCTCTAATCCCGTATTTCATTCGCGCATGAAGCACGTGGCGATTGATTATCACTTTATTCGGGAACAAGTTCAATCTGGTGTTCTTCGAGTCGCTCATGTCTCCTCGGCCGACCAACTTGCTGATGCCCTCACCAAACCTCTTTCTCGCAGCCGGTTTGAGACACTTAGAGTCAAGATTGGCGTCTCTTCCGGAGCTCCATCTTGTGGGGGCATATTAGAGGAAATATATAGTAAATATATTCTCTTTCCTTGTATTTTGTAATTACTTGTGTTTAGCAATTTACCATAGATAGGTGCAAACCCTAGCAATATTCTTATATATATTCTTGCTCTCGGTTAATGAAAAATCAAGTCACCATTCTCTATTTGTCAACAAAAACAACAAACAATATAACATGATGACAAAACATAATAAACTACAACGCAAATTATATAAAATGAATTCTCATAAACTATTAATAGTCTTGATCGTCATAACCTATATATTTGGTACAAGCTATTAATGTACCCAAATGTGTTGAATAAAACTATTTCGTACAGAAACATGAATCGTATCGCAAAGATGTTGAAAGAACATTTTGAGTTATTCAAACTCGATTTGTAATTATTAGAGGAGCCGCTCGATTCTAGAAGAAAGAAGACTTGCATGAACTCATGTTTACATGAATTAACCAATCATTTATAGGATTTAGTGATTCCTAAAAGCATATTCATCTTGTTAACGATCTCAATTTGGTGCAGTCATTTTACTTGGTAATAAAAAAAAATAGTAAGGAATAGAAACGACTAATGCCTTGTTCGTCTATCTAATTTATGGTACAAGTGAAGGTTCCATCGGAACATTATTTATTTCAGTTGGGGGGGGGAGGATGGGGTAAAAATGACAAGAAGATATTCGAACATCAACTTAGAAGAGATGCTCGAGGCACGAGTTCATTTTAGCCATGGTACTAGGAAACGGAATCCTAAAATGTATTCATATTATAAATCTTAATAGATCTGCTCGTTTTTTATCAGAAGCCTGCGATTTGGTTTTAATACAACAAGTGGGGGAAAACAATTCTTGATTATTAGTACAAAAAATAAAGCATTATGCAAAATATGGTAGTTGAGGAAGAACGTAACGGATATCAAAATACTTATATATTTTATGATTCTCAATCTCCGACCAACGTTGACTATGAAAGTTCGTCCTCTGTCCTGTCTCCTGAACTTTTGAGAGATTTTAATAACACGACATATGTTAGTTTTCTTGATTGGCATCAAAATCTAATAATCAAGGAAAACACAATGAACTAAAAACAAAACTGGTAGCATACTTGTGGGATAAACGTGGTCAAATAAACGATATAGAAGATTATGATGGTGATAATGATGATAGTAATGGTGAATGGGATGTTTATTTGTTACGTTTTTATTTTAGATTATTTTTTATGTGTAAATTTATTATATGTACAATAATTTGAGTTAATTTAATGAGGAAATTTGCTAGACACCCCTTATTTTAGACTTATATTAGGTGGAGATTCTAGTTGTTAGATGAATATAGGTCATTTGACCCAAAAAAATAATATAAATAAAATAAATTAATTAGTATATAGACATGAACACCCTCAATTAATAAGAAAACAAATCTCATATATTTCTCTCTCCAATCACATTTCTCTCAGCATATATTTAATCGTTCAACTCTCCTTTTCTCTCTCCGTATATCACGCCTCTCTCGTGCTTCTCCTTCTTTTTCCTTTTCTCTATTTGTTTTTTATGAAGAAATATTATAGATAATAAAAAAAAAGGATCTTTTTAGATTTTGAGATGATTTCTTGGTGAAAATTTTAAAGAGGACAACAAACATCCAATCCCCCTAAAAAAAAGCAATTCAGAAATCTAAAATCCTATTCAAAATTCTCATTGTGTCTTCCGTATGTAGAACCTTCCCATCGTTTGTTGTTAGCAATTTTCGTTTGTAGGTTGGTTTAACCTTGTTTGTTGTTTGAAGAATTGCGTGTGGTGTTGAGATTCAATCCTCTGGTTTAGAATTTGCAAGGCATGTCTTAAGTTACATTTAACAAACACTTTATTTAATGTTTTTGCTGTTTGCAACGTGTTCCATAAACACATTTTTTTTTTATGATTTTAATGATGCTGATTTTTTTTTTCAGTTTGCTGTTTGCATTTGGCGAAGTCATAGATAGTTTTATTGCTTGCAATTCAATAATAAAAATTAAAGAAAAAAAATTTCAGTTTGTTATTGCATTTGACGAAGTCAATATGTAGTTTTTTGTTTGCAATTCAATAATGCAAATTCTGGATTTTTTTTTTTGAGTTTGCTGTTTGCATTTTTTGACGAAATCATAGGTATTTGGTTGTTTACAATTCAATAATATAAATTCTAATTTTAAGTTTGTTATTTGCAGTTCACGGAGTAATAGGCAGTGGCACGGCGGCGGTGGCATTTTTAGAGTATGAGTTTGTAAAATGAATAGTATATTTTTTTTTACAAATTAATTTAATTTTTTAGTTAATATTTGGAAGAGAGATGTTTGGAAATTTGTTTTGATAGAGAGAGTTTTTGGGATTTCAATTGATTTGACTTGGATTTATGTACATAAATTATTATGCAGAGGGACCTATAACAAATTGCCCCTAATTTAATTACATATTTTGATAGTGTCTTAAAATTAATAACATAAATTTTAAATTATATAGGTAAAAATATATTACTTAAAATTAGTTCTATAATTAATATTTAGAAAATAAAATAATACTAAAATTATTATAAACATTAAATTTATAGTTTTGTGAAATTTATGGTGAATTGCCATAGATGACCAAACCAAATTTCATTTGTTATAAATGGTGAAATATTATTGTTGAATTTGAATGCCTATCAAAGTCCACTCATCTGTTGAGACAGACTACATGTTACGACATTAGGTGACGTAACAGAATTGTTGTGTTGTCACAGTAATAAATCTACGAAAAGCAGAATAAAGAACACAACAATTTAATGTGGTTCGGATACAAATGTACCCTACATCCACGAGGACTTGCAAAACTAGTTCAGATTTAAGTGTACATTAATAGGACTTAATAAAACACTAAAGACTCCCTCTTTATGTGATACGCCGTTCTTGCACACGACTCGAACTTGTTGATAATCAAAGCAATTCCTCCTCCGGACTCTTGGACTTCCTCCAATGTTGAACTTCCTTCAAACGGCGGATCGACCTCTCCCGAGATCTTTTAAGCACTTCTCCCGAAACGCCGATCTTCTTTATGGCCTGGTAGAAGAAACCTGTTCTGTTGCCACACCTGCCGTGCAGACAGGGCTGCAGCACGGGCTGCACCCTTCAAAGCCTTTATGCTGGGATTTTTCTTATTAAAGCTCCATCGGACTCATATGAGGTTGAGGGCCTTATATAGGCACGAAATCCACCACCCTAAACCTAACTTGGGCCCTAAGAAATCGATTAACTAGGTAATAGAATCCTAGTCGATTTCTACTTATATTCTAGATAAGTACAAAAGATATCTAACTAGAATATAATACATGGAAATAAATCTAAGTCCTAATAACAATATTACAAAAATAGGACTCTAATTAATTCCAAAATAAACATGGAAAACAAATCTTTGCCAATCTTTAATTTCCACGTATGGCGGATTTCTTCAATCTTCACAAATAGAAATCTCGTGCCAACAATTATTATTTATTAATTGGTCTAAAATTTGGTGAAATGCATTCCAAAATATAAATTTTCCACCCAAAATGGTGGAATAGTGAAATGGTGCGCAACCGGCAAGCGATAAATCCATTTTTTCAAAAAAAAAAAAGAAATTTTGTGAAAAAATAGTGAAATCGAAGGGAGATATTCCTAGTAGTAAATAAAAGTTATTTGAGGTAGGTCCAAAAAATTAAGTTTCACTTTTGACCAAATTACTCATTTTATTTTGTTTTAAATTAATTCCCTTAAAATTAAGTTCCAAAAAAACCCTTTCAAAATTCCATTCCACACAAGTCCACATACAAAAATTATATGAAAATAAAATATATATAATTAAAACACAGCTAGCACTACCCACCCAGACATGACCGTTAGAACACCGCTGCCGATCCACCGCAACAAATCAGATCTCCGATTACTTGTTGATGTCGCTGATATCTGTTGGCATTAAATCAACTAAATCATTGTGGTCGAAAAAAACTCTGGTCAACTAAATCAAGTTAGCTAATCGTAAGTCAACTAATTAGAGAACTCTGTCGACACGACGTAGTGTCAACTAATCGAAGTCAGCTAATTAGAAGAAAGTCAGCTGTTCAAAAATCGGAAGTTAGCTGAACAGAACTCAAGGGATTAGCCCCAAAAAACCTCAAAATGAATTTGAAAAGGGTCAAAAATTGATAACCTAATATTTTGGGCTTTATACATTATTTTGGAAAAAAATGTAATGTGAAGGAGATTTTTGTATTTATGTATATTACAGGATATATGATACAAAGTTCATAGTATAGAAGTGTTTTTGTTAATTAACTCATAATATTAAGTATAGCTCTATAAGTATAGACATAGATATAGATATAAATAGATATAAGCCGCCACATCTTAATCTATCCAATCAAAGACTTTTCTACATTTCCTTATCCCACTACACACTTTTTGTCTACACTTTAATACTTTATACTTAAATGATAAATTAATGAATCATGCAAATTGAATCTAATTTTTTGAGAAAAATAGGTGTAATTTTCACAAGTGTTGAGTTATTGAATATGAGGAGTTATATATATATATATATATATATATATATATATATATATATATATATATATATATATATATATATATATATATATATATATATAATTTTTGTGAAAAGGGAATCAGTGTAAAATTGAAAGGATGAAAAATGTGGTTTTCCCAATCATTTGACTTTAATTATTTGTTTGAACCATTTCTAAGCTTCTGTTTGGTTTAATCAATTGTGAAGTTAAAGTTTGGGTAAGCATCCGTGTAGTTGAGTTCAAAAAATTGATATCAAATCCGAGGTTACCGGTGTGACCGAAAAATCGAATGAGTTCAACGAAATTGTGGTGCGTAAGGAGCAAATATCGTTGTTTTATTTGATGATCTTGAACTCAGACTAATAACTTCCTTGGTAAGAAGGCACATAAGGCTCCTACTCGCCTAACAAAAACTAACAAAAAGAATTAAGAGCTACAAATATCTTTTTTCACAAGTGTGTGCCCATTGGTTAATTGGTTAATAATTCATCAAATCAATGAATCCTATTCACCTCAATCCAATGGAATACAGAAATGGAAAAAATCAACCAATAAAATAAGACCAACAATTATTATATTAACTACACATCAAATTCAATCAAATTACGTAATTAGTTATACTTATGTTACCAGGCAAATAAAATTTATAGTAATTAGTTATACTAATTATTATATTTTTCTGTTAAATTTTTGTTGGTGATTAATAGTCTGTTACTATGATCTATAATATAAATATAATAATTGCATTTTACCAAGAAAAAGAAAATCAATTTTATCAAATTAAAGATAATCATTTGAGAGTTGAGACAGTGATCTGAAACTTAAAGTTGAAACTTACCATTGTTTTATGTTTATATGCTCCTTTTAGAAACTTGATGTTTACTCCAATTTAATCAAATAATTGATATCCATACAAATTAACTATTAATTATGAGATTTCAAAGACTAAAAATGAATAATAATCAATTAATCATAGTACAAAGTTTTTTCTTTATTCACAGCAGTAGGCTTTTAGAGAGAGAGAGAGTTAGAGAGAGAAGGGGAGAGAGAAGAAATGGATAGAGTGTTTTCAGTGGATGGGATCGCTGACCAGTTCTGGTCACCCCACCCTCCTATTCGCCTCGGCGACGACGACGAGGAGACGGACCAACCGTCTTCCTCCTCCGCCGCCGCCGCCACCACCGCGGAATCGAAGTCGATGCGGATGAACCGTAGCTCGTCGGAATGGGCCTTCCAGCGATTCCTCCAGGAGGCTGCCTTGCCTGACAACACTACCACCACCACCACCACCACCACCCAACAATCGTCTACGCTGTCGAAGCATCCGTCGCAAGACGACGTCGTTGAGATCAAAGGAAACCATCATTTCAGCGCTGTGGGGGTCAAGGTCAACGGTAACCAGCGAAAGCTAGAGCTGGCTTCGGGGGACCCACCACCACCGCCGAATATTCCGGTCGATTCTGATGAGTATCAGGCCTTCCTTAAAAGCCGCCTCGAGCTGGCCTGCGCCGCCGTCGCTTTGACTCGGGTATTTTGATTTTTTTTTTCTCTTCCATTTCGAGAAAGTTGAAATTATAACTTTCACCGGAAAAAAAGATGTATCGCTGCATCAATTAATACCAATTCCTCTACCCGTTATACCCTCTGCTTTGTAGATATTTATGTCAAATTTTTTTTCTCCAATTTCATTCATCTCCTTTGATTTGTGCATTAATTAGGTGTGTAAACGAGCCGAGCTCGAGCCTAGATTAGTTGTTTTTGAGAGCTCAAGCTCGAGCTCGAGCCGATTTTGACGAGCTCGAGCCCTAGCTCATTTACACCCCTAGGACTTAACTACGAGATTACACTTGCAAAAAGAACAAAAAAAGATATAAAAAGATTTATCTATGTATGTTTTGTTCTAAATGCTGAAAATCGGGAATCTGCAATGTATTTAGGGAAGCAGTGGCAAGGTTCAAGAATCTGCAGCTGTGGTAGCTGAAAACGGATCTCAAGCTTCTAATACGTCGCAGCTCGGGTCTCATCTTACTTACAAAGGTTTGAATTACTGTTTTTATGCATGTCGTCGTATCTCTCTACATTGATTTGGGAGTCCACGATCATTTACACGTACGTCGCTGCATTTATTGTTGCTGGTAAAGAAAACATTAGGGAAACTTGGTTATGAAAGAAATCATATACTGTTAGACTATTGTTGTATAAACGAAATGCTCCTGATTTCACATAATTATACATTGATAACACTCATATATTATGCCTATTTTACTACTCATCGTGATTTTGTCGATGCAAATTGAATGCTATTGTTTGATCCAATAGCATCTTAAATTATCTCCAATTCCGGATCTGATTATTAATAGATTCGTAGAATGTTTCACAAGTGAGTGACCGTATCTTGACAAAATTGAGATGCTAACGTTGAAATCTTTTTTCATTTTATTTTCTATTTAAAAAGGGAAGAATCCTTTTACATTTTTTTTACGACTTATGAGCTCTATTTCTTAGCCATGTATTATTAAATATCTTCGTCTTCTTCCGGTCAACCCTCGCTCATTGGGTTAACCACCAAATCTTCAGCCTGGTAAGAGATCGCTGAACTCCGAAATTTAAAAATGTTCAAGCCCATAGTACTTAACTGTATAGAAAATGTTCAACTGCATTGTTGTAAAATGGAGTTCCGTTTCCTTTTTCTTTTGTTTTAGTATAGAAAAAGTAAAGAGTGATTGGAGATACTTTTCAGTTTGATGACGTTCTCAACTGTCGCGTTTGTCTTTCTTTAAATAGTGATAGTAAAATTGATGTTATGTAGCAGTAGTAATTTATGCATGTTAAATCTATTAACCTCTACTTATATGCGACACGGAACTCGGTAGATGTTTCTTTCGTTGATGTCTGTCTATCCTCTTAATTATTAGACAATTTCGAGCCGAGTCTTAGTATCATAAAATTGATAACCACAAAAACATTCTTTATGTCGATCATGCAACAACAGTTGCATTAACTGTTTTTCCTTCAATCCCGATTTTTTCATCATTGGCCTTAATATAAATACGGAGCTTAGACAAATTACCATAAAGACTGTTGGAATATGTAAGAACTGAGGTACAAAATGCCCCACGAAACTGAACAATGATCACTTCAGTTAATATTGTGTTTTTTAAAGCATTTCATTATTTTTCATTTGGCTTTCTCTTTACTACTATAGCTAGTGGACGCGATTCATCAAAGGTACAAGATAAGGATGTTGGTGTACCTCCCTTGCCTGCTATATCTAAGAAATGTGGGGCCCAGGTCAAGTCAACTACAAGTGGATCGTCCGTCGAACAGTCGGATGACGATGAAGCTGACGGAGAAAATGAAGCTAATCAAAATTTGGGCCCTTCAGACCCTAAACGCGTCCGAAGGTATTCTCCTCAATCTTTTAGTTTCATATGCTTTTTACCCAATATATATATAGTCTTTTAAAACATGTTAGGAAGTCAAATGCAGAAATAGTTGTACAAGTAAATCCGTTCATCGCGGTGAGATTTTATTGCAGTTGTATTTTTCGTAGACGATCGAAAAGCCATTCTTTCTCCTTTAATCCTTAAAAAGAATCTCGATTTATCTTTCTCAATATATTGGTAAGTTCAAGGTTGTCTTCTCATTTAATATATATATATATATATATATATATATATATATATATATATATATATATATATATATATATATATATATATATATATATATATATATTTTTTTTTTTATTGTATTTTGAATTTTAGCAATTGTTCGAGTATCATCAAGATTACGTATATTTTATCCCTTTAATAAATGTATTTGTACTATTTGTCAGAATGCTTTCAAATAGAGAATCAGCACGGCGGTCTAGAAGAAGAAAGCAGGCCCATTTGACTGACCTGGAGTCGCAGGTTCAGCCTCGCATGTGTTCATCATATCTTCATTTTTTTCCCGTTATTTTCCCATAATTGATTGTGCTGTTAGATTCTGAATATTATGCTTCTACATAACAGGTTGGTCAATTAAGAGTTGAGAACTCTTCTTTACTGAAGCGCCTTACAGACATAAGTCACAAGTACAACGAAGCAGCTGTTGACAATAGAGTCCTCAAAGCTGATGTCGAGACATTGAGAGCAAAGGTAATTAAGGTTTTTCGGTATTTTTAGATAATCAGATTTTGCTGAGGCTGCTATTGATTTTCTTTTAAAAAAATCCAGAAACTACAGGTTAAAATAAAGGGTTTTTTGTGGAAATACGAAAAATAAATATCGAATATCCTGTCACATTGCATCTCATGCACTATATGAAGCTCATTTTAGACTATTACAAAGGTGTTCTGGTCTCGATCCATCTCTTCTGATCTGACCATTAAAATGTTTGATTTTAAATTTAGGATATTGCTGGTTAGATACTTTATTGAAAGCATCACCATCCCTCAGTTAAAAATCTCGTGCTCCCTTTGTTCCTTCATAATTGTCGTTTTTTTTAACTTTGCACAAGGATTAAGGATCTCATTAAATGTTACTTGATTTTACGAAAATGTATGTTTTTAGACTAAAATGCCACTGTCCACTAATTAATACTTCCTCCTTCCCATTTAATTTGTCGTTTTGAAAAAAAAAAAAAAGACTTGTTTCAAAATAGTTGTCACTTGAGAATGCCACTAAAACATTTATTGTGCTTTCTCAATTTTGCCCTTACTATTAAAAATTTAATGGTGAAACAATTAATAAGATAGGTCTTTTTAGTCATTTTATTATGATTTTCCTAGAAACCATGCACATTTATTAGTTTTTTTCATACGTGTGCATTAGCCCAAAATGACAAATAAAATGGGAAGGAGGAATAAGAGAGAGTGTTGGAGAGAGTTAATAAGGGTATAACTGAAAATTATCTAATTAATGCAGTATTGGAATTCTGGAATTCTAAAGTGACGGATAATATGAAACCAAAAAAAAAATCTCAAAAGTGACAGATATTGTGGAACAAAAGGAGTAACTAATGACTATTTGTTTTATCGAATAGGTAAAAATGGCGGAAGAATCAGTGAAAAGAGTAACGGGGCTGAACCCATTATTCCATGCAATGTCCGAGATATCGATAATGGGGTTGCCTTCTTTTGCCAACAGTCCGGACACATCATCAGCTGATACAGCAGCTGTAGCAGTACAAGTGCAAGACGAACAGAATCAGCATTATTACCATAATGCCCCTCTAGACCACAGAATTCAAAACGGTGTAGTTGTAGATATTCCTACTCCTATAATAGAGGATGTGGTGCAAACAACAAACAAGATGGGAAGGACGATTTCTATGCAGAGAGTGGCTAGTTTGGAACATCTGCAGAAACGCATTCGTGGCTCCACCGCTTCTTCTTCGGGTACTCAAAACCAGCAATAGTTCTTTTGTTGAAGATCTTGATAGGACCTCCATTAATGGATATAAATACGATGAGATTCATCGTTTGCTTTGAATTTATCATGTATTATTAAGTTTGTACTTCTTATGTTTATCAAGATTGTTGTATTAATATTATGGCGCTTGAAATTCATATTCCAATCGATAAACATAAATTGATAAAACACAATAATTATGTAAAATGTTCCTACATTGTTGGAGTGAATTGTAAAAGTAGTGTTTAAAAATAAGGGTAAATTACGGCCCACCCCCTGAGGTAAGGTTAAACTACGAAAAAATCCTCTTGTTTGGATAATTACAACCGCTCTCATCAACTATGAATTTTCTTACACGATGATACTTTCTTTATATGGAATTTGAGCTCCATGTTTTGATACTTTCTTTATATGGAATTTGAGCTCCATGTTTTGAAACAAGATGATCATAAGATGTATCTCTTGACTTGTAAATATCAGATTGTGGTGCATCTGAAACTGCAATTTTGCACCAAACTGAGTACATGCTAGAGAACATTCCGCGGAATCTAAAAGATTATGTTGAATCTAACACTGTAAGGGTTGACGTGTATGAAGATTCATAGTTGAGGAGGATTGTTGTAATTACCCAAACAAGAGGGTTTTTTTTTTATTTTTTTATAATTTAACGTTACCTGGGGACGGCCGTAATTTACCTTTAGAATAATAATGTTCACATACACCATAAATTATAAACAACATGTTGGAGATAATCTTATAATACATAATTAATTGATGAAAAATCATTTCTTAAAAGCTGTCCTAATGCAAATACATAGCAGGAACAGTTTAATTCTACATAAAAAAGAAGCTCTAACAAGTTCAATTCATGCGATTCTCAAATAGAAATGAAGTCGGATATAAAACTAATCTAGCTTCTTCGGCTTCTTCACAGGAGGGTTGGGAGATATTTCATTTTCGTCGTCATCCGACGAGATCTCTTCTACTTCATCGGGAACATCATTTGGAATGTTATGCTTTGTGATGAACTCCTTGAGAATGCTCATGCTCTGCTCTTTCACCGAATATAATTGGTCGGAGATAAGCCCTTTGTTTGCCTGAGCAAAGTAAGTCTCCGATCCTAGGTTTATCGTCGCTTTAACACGTACAGCGGTGGCAGAGTCGGCATTTGCAAGTTGAGCTTCCATTGGCTCGCTCCCCTGCACCATGATAAATCTTTAATTCAACACATAATTTTAAGCAAGGCATCACAAAGCTTTCCAAGAAAACAAGAATGTAATAAAATAATTATCTAACATTCACCATGGAAAATAACACACTGCTTTATCAAACATAAACTGAACAAGCAACTAATTACAGTTTAATTAGTTAAAATTCTACAAAAAATGATGGCATAAACTACATAATTTTCTATCACTCTCTTAAAATAAATAAATAAAAGAAAGTTCCCACACAGTATTTGACAGTTCTGTATCAAGTCGAAGAAATTTCAAAAATTGATTGGGCGTTAATTAATCACAAAGCTTCAAGGTAGAATGGAGATTTGCGCTGAAAAAATTATGAGTTTTAAATTAAATCTAAAAAATTAAAGCAAAACTGATAATCCGTAAGTAGAGAAGATTAACCAGAAAAATGAAAAGTTGGGCATCGATGCTGCTAACCTGATTGGTTGGTTGGATGTAGTTGCTGGTACAGTCGTTGAATGTTTTGAGGGATGTTTACAGAAGAAAAGAATAACCCCAAGTTAATTGAAACCCTAGCACAGAAATGGACAACTGTTTTGCGTTTATTTACATTCTAGCCCTACAAGTTTGTACACTTACATAATTACCCCCTCCAATACCTAAATTTGCTTTTTTTTCTTCAACTATGTTCGCACCGGGGTCCACTCTGATAGATAATGCATTTGAAGTTTGAACCAACAAACAAATAATTTAGAATTTCTCGATAGGTGAAGCTATTTGAAATCCACCAAATTTTTCATCATACTCCACAAAAAGTTGGTTTCCCAATTTTATCCCTTACATATTTTCTATGTATATTTTAACCAACTAAGAAATACTCCATCAATTTTTAATTCAACACACCTCTTAAAAAGCACTCAACATTTCACGAACAACAAAAAAAAAAAAAAAAAAAAAAACAGAAAAAAGAAGAACTAGAAGTAAGATAATAACCACGAAAGGGAAAATCATTGCAACGTTCGTCGTCGTTCACCCGCCGCAGTAATCCTCGTTGAAAGCTCATTACATAGTCGTCAAAAAGCAACCGATCATCACAAATTGATCAAGTTTTGGATGCTTGGACCTAAGTAATGATCAAACAATCTAGAAGCTCAATTGAGGAATGCATGTCTGCGTAAATATGGAAGACCGACCTCCCTCATCCACTTTTCTTTCTTGCTCAAAATGAATTCTTGAATAAAGTCGGTGCAAAATGTTTTTACTTATGAGTAACGATCAGAAGAGAGCCTGGATGAAGTCCTTAGGTCCAAAATGATGTCACTTGTAATTTGAAAAATGTTTTTATTGGATAATTTGTAGTATTGAGACTTTGTTGTTGTAGAAACTTATTATTACTTTTTTCTTTGTGTTTGTATGAACAATTTGTAAGATAATTATGCACCTTTGAATTTTGCTTTGAACATACCTTTTATTTAAGAGTAATGTTATATGTGTTTTCTCGTAGGGAACTATTTTGTTTTAGGGTTAATAGCATTTCTCCACCTGGATTTTTCCCCTTTTTGCACTTTATCACTTTAACTAAAACAAGTTGCACGGGCGCACCCAAACATTCATTTTGAACGCACATAACTACATGGATGGGAATATTCTGGCGAATCGTTCCACTTTCCGGTGCACGCACGTTGCACATGCCAAATTATATGGGCCTTTTCGTCTTTTCCTTTACACATCCTTCTAAATACCCTAGCAGTCATTGACTTCACCTATTTCATTTCAATTTCGCACCTTCACAAAAAATTCCCTTTTCTCTGTCAATCTAAGGCTAACATTGTCGACGATAAATTGTAATGATCTGAAGATCTTCCTCACTCTATCGTGATTGGAAGTTGAGGGAGGGTAATGACGTGGACGATTTTCGAAAAAAATCTCTAGAATACGGTATGCGTTCTTAGAATTTATATTCTTTGTTTTTATTTTATTTTTATTTTTTTATGTAAAAAGTTGTTTTATGTATTCAATGTGGTTGCACATGGAGTGTTCTGGGATTTGTTTATACTAACCGTATAATATAATTCCTTTGATTTAGATAACCTTCCATATGTAGATGATGCAGTAGGTAATGACTTTAATGATGTGTCTGACTCTGATGTGCCTGAATTTGAGGTTTTTGGTAATAATATGTCTGTGAATTATGTGACTGACATTTTTGGTGACATGATAATGAAAGTGGTGGTAGTGATGTTCAGTCAGTTGGAGATGATTCAGAGCACAATGACTTTTTGATTGATAGTGATTTTTTTGCATCTGATGATGATTTTCAATATGATAAAAATGTTGATCATGGTGTAGAGTGGGGTGGACTTAGGACATATGAAGAGACTGAAGAACCTAGAAGGTCTAGGAGATTAAACAAGGGGAACGAGAAAGTGGTAGAGGATCAGGTTGAGGAAACTGCCAAGAAAGATTAATGGAAACACCACAACTTTCTAATTTTTAATCCAAAGGTAGACATGGCTGATTCTAAGTTTCAGCTTGCTGTTTGCTTCAATGATGCACAAAGTTTTAGAGACACCATAAGACAACACTCCATAGTTAATGGTAAAGACATAAAGCTGAAGCTTAATGAGAAGTATAACATTCAAGCCATATATATGCAAACATCCAGGTTGTACCTGACTAGTCTATGCTTCTCAAATGAGAGGTGAATCTGTTAGAGTAGGTGACCAACGAGCCAACTTGTGGCTGTGGTCTCTTCATATATTCTTGTAATAAATAATCATTTTTCGTATTAATGATAAAACACCTTGGCATTCTATATCTTTGTCCCTTGTACAAACATAGATATAGTCCTTACAGTTATTACATTTACTTATATTTGATCTATTAAGATCGTGAGATATTTACTTAAGTATTATAACTATTAATCCGTGTTCCTAGTCGAAGGGTTACGCCACCAATGAGGATATCGGCCTTTCCCATTAAGAGACTAGCACTTAGTGTATGTGTACTGCATCTCATCAGTAAACGGTATTGTGATATCGGCATACATAAGTGGGTGCTCGTAAGTCGGCGAATTCACTGAACTCCCTCACCCTAGAAATATCTAAGTGGTTCTCAATAATCGAGTAGAGATCTCTATGATATAGATGTACACCATTAGTCCTTAAGACCTAGACATCACCGTGACTTCACTAGAGGACCAGCTGTATCGTGACATGTCCCTGAGTTCCACCGAGGACCGCCCCAAGAGCCAGTGTTCGTGCAGTCCGAAATCTAGTGGGAGGTCTGTGCATTATAATGGGGGATTCGATCGCTAGAATAGTCTTGGATGTCCTGTGTGTTCTCATAGTTTGTAATCTTTAAGTCTATAGCCAGAGCTGATGACTAAGTGATGATTAGAGAATTCGATTCTCTAAGTCATGCACGTAACGATTACAACACTTAGAACGATCGCACTGTCATTGAACTACTAAGGAGGTCTCGATGAACCAATGCATCTAGTTCAATCGGGACATATGAATCGAAGGGATCGTACTGTACGCTAACTATATCAAAAGGTTCTTGCAGGAACTTGATTTGTATCTAGGGAATCATGACGCGTAGTTGCTAGACGCCAATCTTGATTCGTTGGGTGATTAAGGTGAAACGAGCTTCATCTTAATCATAACTCTAAGAGACGAGTTTAAACCACAAAGAGTTGTGTACCCACGGCTAGCTTACACCTGAACCATCGAGGGTCACACTGCTCGTGCACATGAGATCTTTGAATAAACGGTCAAAGATAAAAATGTTTTATCTTTGCATAATTGGAAGTCAATACGATTTAGTCCAACATTCATAATTTGGAATTATGAATGAGAATAAGAAAAGTAAAAGAATAGGCGAACATCTTAGTGAACTTTCTAAATCGGGAAGTTTCCAAATTTAGAAAGTGCACTGAATTAGGGTTTCCACTTTTGGAAAGTTGGAAATCGAGAGTTTGCATTCGTAATGACAAGGACATTATAATGATTCCGAAAATGTAATCGTTACAATTTTCCAATCATTGAATTGAGAGAAACGAGCGAATAAAAGACTAACGAACTTAAGCTGGTGGGCCTGGTCCAACTTAAGCCCGTTAGGGCTTTTACGCAACACACTATAAATACTTGATTTATAGGTCTTGCACATAACATACAACCCTAGAAAACCCTAGCCGCTCTAACCTCTCTTGGCCGACCTCAATCCGCGGCCACCACCGCCGCCGTCGCCACCATCTCGCCGGAATCGGCCATCCATTGGCCGATCCAAATTGGTTGTTCTTTTCTCTTTTCGTTTCTTCCGTTTTATTCTAACTACACCGTGTCTAGTGCCACGTTTTAGTAGATCGAAGTATACAAGGTGAAATCCGAGAGGAGGAAGATCGAAGAATCGAGGAGCAGCCTCCGAGCCGACGACGCACGCGCCTCCACGCGCCGCCCGAAGATAGCGCGTGAGCCACATGCACCGCCACTGCTGCCGTTTCTCCATTGCTGCCCCAGATTGCACGGATTGGTTTCCGTGACAATCTAGTTTCGTTTAGTGCGCCTACCTCACGCTTCAAAAGGTAAAGTTTCGAAACCGTTGTCGTTCGATTCGGTTTTAATTAAATTAAATATGTATGTTCGTTTAGTAAGTATGTTGTATGATTTTATGTGACTACATGAAATTGTTTATTTACTGCGAGCATAATTATTTGATTTAATGCGAGCATGCTAGTTGATTTAATTTCGATTAAATAATTCGCATGTATGTTGTTTTTAATTTCGCTGGAAGCGCAAAGGTACGCAATTAATAGTTTTCAATTATCGGGCATGTGTTTAGGTGTTTTAAATTCGTTGAATTCGCATAAATTTTTTTTTCCCGCTACGTACACGTGTCCGATTCCCAACAGTGGTATCAGAGCTCGTTGCGCAATTAATTGCGTTTTTAATATGCTATAATTTTGATGCATATTCGATTTATTAATGTAGCGATTGTTGTATTATGTAATTGGGAGTTTTCGAAAGTTTAATATATTTTTGAAATATTGTTTAGAATTTTTTCAGCTATAGAGTTGTTTGAAATTGGAAAATCGGATCTGAAAATATATTGAAAACATCGGTTTTTAAAATGTTCGGATCGAACCGGTCGGACCGGCCGGTTCGATGGTTGTGCACGATCCAATTGACTGAATCCACGTGGATTCGGGTCGGTAAGACCGGTTCTCAGTCTGACTGACCCGGCCCACTGATTTGGGTCAACTGGACCCGGCAGAATCGGACTGGGCAGAACTGGACCGTTTCGGTCCGAACCGGTCAGACCGGTCGGGCCGAACCGGTTCACTGAAAAAAAAAAAAAAAATCAGATTTCTAAAATTAAACTTAAAACAAATTGATTTTAATTTTCGGAAAATTATTTTCAATTAATCCTAATTAGATAATCGAATCAACAATCATCTATTTTAGTAAATAGGTGTTGGATTAATTAATTAATTTAAATTGTTAAATTGATTTCAATTAATAGAACACACATTTAATATTGATTATACTTCAACTTAATTAATAGTACCTCAACATTATTTGATTGATTTATGCTAGTTGAGGTCCTATAATTATTTTGAAAACCCGATAAATAATTAATGTAATTAATTATATAGTTAGGTCGTATGTTCCTCTTAGGACAATATGCGTTTCCATATACCTTTAGAGAACATAGATGTAGGAATCACATAGACCAATTGATACGCGTAAAATCTTCGTATAAATAACCTCAAGTGTACAGTATCGCGTTTTGCAGAATAGTGAATTCCGGATATCGATCCACAGGGAATTAAGTTCCTAAATCTACCAAGTACCGTAATTATACTATCCTAAACTTTATCTAGACGGGAGAAAAAGATGGGAGATGAGATGAAGCCAAAAGGAAACAAAAATAAAAACAACGGCCCGCCAGTACAAGCGAAGAATTCCGACGTGTGATGGCTTCTTGGGTAAAATTCACCACTGTACTATCGATAAAGATCTACAAATCCGAATCTAATGTCAATTCTATGTTCGCTAACCCAGACACTAAAATACCCTAACCCCCGTCTCCAGTGTAGTTAGAGTCTACCCACAGGTCCGACGTCTCCGTTCAGAACCTGATATTAAGAGAGCATTTAGGTCAAGTCCTTAAGGGCTACCCGAGGTGCATCACGTCTCCGTTTCCACAACCCGAGCTATGTTTTCCTAAAATCAAACGAGAAATCCTCTCTCGAGTTCATTCCCATTTACAATCAATTCAACTGTTGGCCAAACAATCGAAAGCATTTAATACAGAAAAACATAAACAGAATCAAAGAACGACAAATAGATCACATATCTGGAAATCAAAATCATTATATACAAGGTTTCATTTCCCTAAAAGAAAATGCTCAGTTCATTACAAACATAGCATCAAAATGAAGAACACGAGAAATTATAAACTAAACGTAAAGAAAAGCTTATGAAAAACCCGAGTCGAAACGCTCGTCGAAACTTCCCGCGAAGAACTGGCGAGAACCGAAGAGAAAACCGAAGAAAAGGTCGAGAGATTGTCGAGAGATATAAAAATGAAGAAGAGACCTTCTATTTATAGTAGATAATCAAAGAAAAGTATCTTGTCTCGAATTCTGTGCCTAGATCGCGATTTGGGCTTCTTGGATCGCGATCTGGCAGCCTTGGAAACTGCGCACCGCCTTTCCAGATCGCGATACGGGAATGGTGGATCGCGATCTGGTTCTTGATCAAAAAATGTACTGTGAGACCCCCCATATCGCGATCCAAGAAGGCTGGATCACGATCTGGATCTGACCCCAATTTGCTCTCTGTAAGACCCCCCAGATCGCGATCCAGGAAGGCTGGATCGCGATCTGGGCTTCTGCGCCAACTTCAAACACTGTTTTGACCCTTTTTGTAGCCCGAATTTGACAATTTTGCATTTGACAAAAGTTGTAGATCTTGAAGTGAGCTTTCTACGGACACTTGAATCAGCTCAATCGGAGGTCGTATGCAAAAGTTATGCTTGAAATACGAAACAGTGCCATACCCGCGATAATGCACTTTTGCACGTGTTTGGTTTGATTTTCGGCTTCGCTTCCAAAATCGTTTCGAATCGGCAAAAATAGCTTCTCTTTACCTAAAATATAAATAAAACAAAAACAACATAATATATACAAATAAAGCCGAATACTCGGACGAACGAAGACCAAAACTCGAAGAATTGATAAGCAAAAATCGTGCAAAACGAACACTTATCACCAATCCGAACCTTCTGATGAGATAAAACCTTTTTAATAAAATCCCACATTCTTAATGTAATTAAGAATTATTTCAAGCTATAAAGAAAAACCAATATGTTGAATTTTTCTTTCCTTCTGCCAACGGTTGAGTTATGTGTAGCCCTTTGCTGTAGTGCAGTAAGCCGTGTTAGCGGGGAGTGCTATGGTAAAGTTAGCTGTAATTCAATTGACATAACGATGAAGGTAGCCATAGAAAAGGGTTATGCTAGATTAACGTGGTCGGCTAGATTAACTAGGGACTGCATTAGTTTGGCATAATCAAGTTCTATGAGCATCTTTGATTGGTAGGTTAGACTTGACACACGACGATTTTGAATTCGCAAGATTTACTTAGGTCATTATCAAGTGTGAGGAAAATTAATTTAGGGTCATATTGTGGATATGATTGATTGTGATCTACCTTTGGGAAAATATAATCGGGCTAGATTAACTAGGGGTTATATTTGTCTATTAGACCTAAAGCCCATTAAAGAAAAATCGGTTTTCTCGTTTGTCTACTAGAGGGAAGTGGAACTCGATAAAATTAGTGGGAGAAAAATTAAATAACATAAGTTCAAACATTTAATTTTAAAATTAATTTAATACGAATCTCTAATAATCCCCTTCTCTAAATCTCTCAGATAATCATGTCTAAAAATCCCATAATGTCAATCCTCGACAATAGACTCAATGACCCTAATTACCTAGATTGGTTGCGTAGTCTTAAGCTTGTGCTAACCGTTGAGGGGCGTCTCTATGTTCTTAACGAGAGATTTCCTGCCACTATACCTACCACAACGACTGAGGCTGAAAAGGAAACTTATGAAGCATGGAAGAAAGATGACACTCATGCTAGGTGTTATATGATAGCCGCCATGGAGCCCGCGCTTGCGAGGAAATATGAGTCTCACTTACATGCTTTCGATATCAAGGCTCATCTCGATAGCATGTATAGTGAGAATATTAGGGCATCGAGGTACGCTGCTACAAAGGAGTTGATCACGGCGATAATGCGCGAAGGGACTTCGTTACACGAGCACTGTCTTAAAATGATCACTCTCCTAAAAAAACTAGTGAATCTCGATGTCACCCTCTCTGCCGAGCTCTCGTTGGATTTGATCATGTTGTCTCTTCCGAGTTCCTATGAATCGTTCATAGTGAACTTCAACATGAACAAACTAGATCCTTCCTTGGATGAGTTAATGAACATGTTGGTCAGCTTCAAGTCACCATTAAGTAAGAGAAGTCTGTTCTCATTGCTGCTACTTATGGAAAGAAGAGTTCTTCCCAAAAGAAGAGAAATGAAAGAGTTCCCTTTCCAAACAGCAAGTTCGAAGTGGGTGAATGTAGTGGGGGCCCCAAGGCAAAGGTCAGCAAGAAAGTTGATGGTGCTTGCCATCACTGTGGAAAGAAAGGACATTGGCGCCGCAACTGCAAGGCTTACCTAAAGCATAAAAATTATGAAAAGGGTACGTATTTCATTGACGTAAATTTGTCTGTCAATTCTTCTTCTTGGGTATTGGATACGGGCAGTGGCTCACACTTATGTAATGATTTGTAGCTCATGACAAGAAGTAGAAAGCTTAGAGCGGATGAGACCTACCTAAGGATGGGGAATGGAGCAAGAGTTGCTGCTGAATCCATTGGCACGATTTACTTAAATGTTTTGGATTCCAGTTTTCCTATTGTTTTGAACAATTGTTTATTTGTTCCGTCTCTCATTAGAAACCTTATTTCTATTCATGTATTAGATATTGAAGGTTTTACTTTTGTTTTTGGAAATTCGATTTGCATTATACAAAAGAATGAAAATTTGATTTGCAAGGGACAACTATTAAACAACTTGTATGAACTAAATCCAAGTGAAATACCTATTAATGTTATATCATCAAAACGTAAGGAGATAGATCAAAACCCCGCACAACTTTGGCACGCTAGATTAGGTCATGTCTCTTTAAGAAGGATGAACGATTTTGTTAGTGAAGGATTGTTCTCTTTAGAGGACGTGAAATCACTACAAACTTGTGAATCTTGCTTTAAAGGAAAAATGACCAAGTCACCCTACAAAGGAAAAATGGAACGAGCCGAGGGTCTTTTGGATTTGATCCATACTGACGTATGTGGTCCACTAAGTGTTAGTGCGAAGGGTGGATACAACTACTTCACTACCTTTACCGACGATTATTCTAGGTATGGGTATGTGTACTTAATGTAGTACAAGTCCGAAACGTTTGAAAAGTTAAAAGATTTTAGACACGAAGTAGAGAATCAACTCGGACGAAGTATTAAGAAGCTACGATCCGATCGTGGTGGAGAATACTTGAGCATCAAGTTCATTGGCTATTTAAAATAAAATGGAATACAATCTCAATGGACTCCACCTGGAACTCCTCAACTTAATGGAGTTTCCGAAAGTCGGAATAGAACCTTATTGGATATGGTTCGATCTATGATGGGGTTCACCAACTTACCGACATACTTGTGGGGTCATGTACTTCGCACTGCCGCGTATGTACTGAATAGAGTTAACACCAAAGCTGTTAAATCCACACCTTATGAACTTTGGCATTCCAGGAAACCCAACTTCAAACATATTAGGATATGGGGTTGTCCCGCTTATGTGAAGCGATTAGTGGGAGACAAGTTGGATAGTAAATCCGACTTATGCTACTAAGTGGGGTATCCCGAAGACTCAATGGGATACGAATTCTATTATGTCAAGGAAGCAAAGGCGTTTGTTTCGAGAAATGCCACCTTTTTAGAAAGAGAGTTTCTATCCGATAGAAAAGACAGCATGATAGAACTTGAAGTGGTTCAAGAACCGCAAAGTGAAGTTCAAGCGCAAGAACAAGTAATCTAACCAATACAACAATCCACTAATATACCTCCTGAACCTACGGTACGTAGATCCGAAAGAGTTCGGAAAATGCCGGATAGGTTATTCCTCCTCGAAAATGATGAAGATCATGTTGATCTTGGACAAGATCCAAGAACATACAGTGAGGCCGTATCGGATACGGGCATGGGACATTGGTTAACTACTATGAAATCCGAAATGGACTCCATGTACTCCAACAAGGTGTGGACCTTGGTAGATCCACCTAAGGGAATAGTTCCCATATGCTGCAAGTGGATCTATAAGAAGAAAATTGGAGTGGATGGAAAGGTATCGACCTATAAAGCTAGATTGGTAGCGAAATGATACACTCAAATGCAAGGTGTTGACTATGAGGAAACCTTTTCGCCAGTCGCGATGCTGAAGTCCATTAGGATTTTGCTGGCCATAGCTGCGTGGTACGACTACGAGATATGGCAAATGGATGTGAAGACCGTTTTCCTTAATGGAGACATTGATGAAGAAATTTACATGGCGCAACCGGAAGGCTTCATATCTTCTGGAAGTGAGCAAAAGGTTTGTAAACTCCAGCGATCCATTTATGGATTGAAACAAGCATCCCGTAGTTAGAATATTAGGTTCAAGTCAACTATCAAAGAGTTTGATTTTGAAAAGAATCCGGAGGAACCTTGTGTATACAAGAAGGTTAGTAGGAGGGCAGTAATATTTTTGGTGCTTTATGTTGATGACATTCTACTCATTGGGAATGACGTAGGAATGTTGCAACAAACGAAAGCATGGTTGTCCACACGTTTCTCAATGAAGGATTTGGGAGAAGCATCTTACGTATTAGGAATACGGATCTATAGAGATAGAGCTACAAAGATGCTTGGCTTATCCCAAAGCCTGTACATAGACACCGTTATGAAATGGTTTAGCATGGAAGAATCCAAGAAGGGATTCTTTCCAATGTCCCATGGGGTTCGTCTCTCGAAATCTATGTGTCCTCAGACACCTAGTGAAATCGAGGAGATGAAAAGGACGCCTTCTGCTTCTGCCATATGAAGCATAATGTATGGCATGCTGTGTACGAGACCCGATATTGCGTATGCTGTGAGTGTCACAAGCCGATATCAGTCTAATCCCGGTCCAGCTCACTGGAAGGCCGTGAAAGATATCCTCAAGTACTTACGAAGGACTTAGGATATATTTTTGGTCTATGGGGGTACCGAGTTGAAATTAGAGGGCTATACCGACTCTAGGTTTCAATCGGATGTGGACGACTCAAAGTCGAACTCGGGATTTATATTCACGCTTAATGGTGGTGCTGTTTTGTTCGAAGAGTTCCAAGCAAAGCACGACGGCCGATTCCACTACCGAAGCTGAATACATTGCAGCGTCCGAAGTTGCAAATGAAGGGACTTGGATAAGAAAATTCATCCAAGAGTTGGGTGTCATTCCTAATGCTAATGATCCAGTACCGTTGTACTGTGATAACACCGGAGCCGTAGCGCAAGCTAAGGAGCCGAGATCTCATCAGAAGTCCAAGCATATTCTGAGGAAGTATCATGTGATCCGAGAGATCATTGATAGAGGTGAAGTTAAAGTAGAACGAGTCACCTCGGAAGAGAACGTAGCAGACCCCTTCACGAAGCCTTTACCAAGGTTGGTCCACGAGAAACATCGAGAGTCGATGGGATTGCGATTCATGGGTAGTTTGGCTTTAGGTCAAGTGGGAGATTGTTAGAGTAGGTGACCAACAAGCCAACTTGTGGCTGTGATCTTTCCATTTATTATTGTAATAAACAAACATTTTTCGTATTAATGATAAAACACCTTGGCATTCTATATCTTTGTCCCTTTGTCACAAGCATAGATATAGTCCTTACAGTTATTACAAGTACTAGTAATTGATCGTTAGGATCGTGAGATATTTACTTTAGTATTACAACTGTTAAACGTGTTCCTAGTCGAAGGGTTACGCCACCAATGAGGATATCGGCCTTTCCCATTAAGAGACTAGCACTTAGTGTATGTGTACTGCATCTCATCAGTAAACGGTATTGTGATATCGGCATGCATAAGTGGGTGCTCGTAAGTTGACGAGTTCACTAAACTCCCTCACCCTAGAAATCTCTAAGTGGTTCTCAATAATCGAGTAGAGATATTTATGGTATAGTTGTACACCATTAGTCCTTATGACCTAGACATCACCGTGACTTCACTAGAGGACCAGCTGTATCGTGACCTGTTCCTGAGTTCCACCGAGGACCACCCCAAGGGGCAGTCCGAAATCTAGTGGGAGGTCTGTGCATTGTAGTCGGGGATTCGATCGCTAGAATAGTCTTGGATGTCCTGTGTGTTCTCATAGTTTGTAATCTCTAAGTCTCTGGCCAGAGCTGACTAAGTGTTGATTAGAGAATTCGATTCTCTAGGTCATGCTTGTAATGATTACAACACTTAGAATGATCGCACAGTTAGTGAACTACTAAGGAGGTCTCGCTGAACCAATGCCTTTAGTTCAATCGGGACATATGAATCAAAGGGATCGTACTGTACGCTAACTATATCAAAAGGTTCTTGCAGGCACTTCATTTGTATCTAGGGAATCATGCGCGTAGTGGCTAGACGCCAATCTTGATTCGTTGGGTGATTAAGGTGAAACGAGCTTCATTTTAATCATAACTCCAAGGGACGAGTTTTGACCACAAAGAGTTGTGGGCCCACGGCTAGCTTACACCTGAACCATCGAGGGTCACACTGCTCGTGCACATAAGATCTTTGAATAAACGGTCAGAGATAAAAATGTTTTATCTTTGCATAATTGGAAGTCAATATGATTGGATCCAACATTCGTAATTTGGAATTATGAATGAGAATAAGAAAAAGGAAAATAATAGGCGAACATCATAGTGAACTTTCTAAATCGGGAAGTTTCCAAATTTAGAAAGTGCACTGAATTAGGGGTTCCACTTTTGGAAAGTTGGAAATCGAGAGTTGGGACTCGTAATGATGAGGACATTATAATGATTCCGAAAATGTAATCGTTACAATTTTCCAATCATTGAATTGAGAGAAACGAGCGAATAAAAGACTAACGAACTTAAGTTGTTGGTCCCGGTCCAACTTAAGCTCGTTAGGGCTTTTATGCAAGACACTATAAATACTTGATTTATAGGTCTTGCACACAACATACAACCCTAGAAAACCCTAGCCGCTCTAACCTCTCTCGGCCGACCTCAATCCGCGGCCACCACCGCCGCCGTCGCCACCATCTCGCCGGAATCGGCCATCCATTGGCCGATCCAAATTTGTAGTTCTTTTCTCTTTTTGTTTCTTCCGTTTTATTCTAACTACTTCGTGTCTAGTGCCACGTTTTAGTAGATCGAAGTATACAAGGTAAAATCCGAGAGCACAAAGATCGAAGATCGAAGAATCGAGGAGCAGCCCCCGAGCCGACGACGCACGTGCCTCCATGCGCCACCCAAAGACAGCGCGTGAGCCACACGCGCCGCTGTAGCTCGCACCGCCACTGCTGCCGTTTCGCCGTTGCTGCCCCGGATTGCACGGATTGGTTTCCGTGGCAATCTAGCTTCGTTTAGTGCGCCTACCTCACGCTTCAAGAGGTAAAGTTTCGAATCCGTTGTCGTTCGATTCGGTTTTAATTAAATTAAATATGTATGTTCGTTTAGTAAGTATGTTGTATGATTTTATTTGACTTCATGAAATTGTTTATTTACTGCGAGCATGATTATTTGATTTAATGCGAGCATGCTATTTGATTTAATTTCGATTAAATAATTCGCATGTGTGTTGTTTTTAATTTCGCTCGAAGCGCAAAGGTACGCAATTAATTGTTTTCAATTACCGAGCATGTGTTTATGTGTTTTAAATTCGTTTAATTCACATAAAATATTTGTTTTTCGCTGCGTACACGTGTCCGATTCCCAACAGTTGTATGTCTTGGAGGCTTATATAGCCACGAAAATAAGCCCTAAGACCTAACTTGAACCCCAAGAATTCTATTTAACTAGGTAATAGAATCCTAGTTGATTTCTACTTCTATTCTAGATAAATACCAAAGATACCGAACTAGAATAAAACACATGGAAATAAATCTAAGTCCTAATAGAAGTATTACAAAATAGGACTCTAATAAATTCCAAAATAAATATGGAAAACAAATCTTTGCCAATCTTTTAATTCCAAAACTCGGCGGATTTCCTTGATCTTCAATAGTCGGAAATCTGGCGCCAACAAACTCCCCTTTGGCATAGATTGGTCATAATCCATATTTAACAAGAACTCCCCCTGCATATGATATTTTCTCTCTTTGCAGAAATGATTAACTCCCTTTGCATCACATACTGTTAGTACAATAGAAGTTGCAAGACATAGATGTTGTAACAAAGAAATTTCCTGCAACACAAAGTTATCCAAAACAAGCCCAAGGCACAAAATAAATATAACCAAGGTGATATCCAAAAGGAAGGAAATTAATCATAACCATAACAGTCCTAAATAAAACATATTTAAGCAGTTCAAAAAGGACAACAAAAAGGTTTTTCAAGGAAACTTCCCTTAATAATCATAGTCGGAGAGCAGATCATTATCATGAGAATTGCTGGACGCTTTGCCTTGCGGTTGTGGACTGCTGCTTCCTCATTAAAGTTTCTCCTTTTTGTATGGCAGTTTTTGCTGGGGCATCTGGAGTTGTTGTTACTCCCCCTTTCTGACCAGACTGTGCCAAAGTTGCAAATTGTTCATGCATGGCTGGGAGAACAGATGTAATGCTCACATGAATTTTTGGGAAATCCTCGTTGATACAACCAATTTCAGGAGCAACCAGATGTCATGGGAGCAGATTCATTAAGTGAACTCTTCTTCGCCTTGAGAGCAACTTATAAGAAATGTGGTGACAAGGAATGTTAGATCAACGAGGGAAAATGTAGACATCACTCCAATTTTTTCTGCGAGAGTTAGCAAGAGCTCCAGTTTGAGCAAACATGTACTCCCAAATGTTGACAAAAACAACATGAGTGATGCTTCAGAGAAACCCGGCATACAGTGATCACAACGGCTATGGTGTCATTGACACAAAGGGCTTAACAGTGATTTTATTCTTACACCGGTAAAAATCTTTATTCAATTCAGGAGCCACATTGAAAAATTTCCCTTCGCAAGTAACCGCGAAACCCAACAACGGAGAATCAACAGAAAGTTAGGATTCAGGTGAAGATTCTGATGACTCAGATATAGTTGGATGTACGGCAGTAAAGGTAGCATAAGTCTGCTCAGAAAGAGATTGGTGGCCACTCGAAGCGTATGACTCATCCGCAAGACCATAATTGCTCTCAAACGTCCTTTGAGGCCGGCATAGCTGAAAGTAGCTTCTTCAATTGCGATATGGTCTTCACCACCAACGTCTTCTGCCTTAGACATAGAAGGATCATTGTCAACCAGAATGTTGTCTAGCGGATCAGAGACAACACCTTATTTGGAGCTTGGGGCTGGTGACTGCACATGTGTGACTGTGGGCTCCGAATTTGTGGCCACGACAGAGATGGGAACTACAGAGACCACTGTTGTTGTCACAGACTTTGACGTTTTTCCAGACTTCTTGACGGACGGCGATGCACAGTTGTTTGTGCTTCCTCATTTCAGACCCCTCGACCGATTTTTCTCTTTCCATATTAAATCTGTGGAGCACAGAAAAGAGAAGAGATGAGTAGCTTTCGAAAAACGTAGAGAGATATTGGAGAGAGAGGTCGAGTAGAAGAAATATTGAGAAATCCTAGAAGCCCTAAAGATAGGATAGAAACAGATCCCACAAACATCACGATAAAACAGAAGTATATGCCCACACGCTTCTTTAGAGATTCGAACAGATCACGTATCAAGACAGCCATGTGTCAACAGTCAGCCAGAGGCCATAATAAACTCAGAAACCCTAGATTTCCAGAGATGTGAAAAAAATAAAAAAATCAAGAAGAAGTATATATATATATATATATATATATATATATATATATATATATATATATATATATATATATATATATATATATATATATATATATATATAGAGGGATGTTGCAGCATTATGTATAACCCGAGTTTTAAAAGGAAAGAAAACCAAGGAGGTCACAAGAGAAAAAATGTATAGTGCCTTGTTTTCAAGGATTAATCAAAAGAACTTAGAGCAAGACACGATAGAATGCCACCAACATGCTCTTGGATGCACGATATGCCTAGAGCCCCATGACCATACTCAAGAAATCATAAATTACATATTTTAATGGGGTTATGAATGCATATGCGATTAGCACAACAATTCGATCGTGAACTTCAAGAAGAATTTCACTAATACTTACCTGAACAACATCCCAAAAAAATCACACCTTTTTTTTTTGGCAAAAATCCGTAGATTTTTTTTTTTTTTTTTGTGATTTGTTGACATAAAGTTCAACCAAATATTAGGAGGGCAACCTTCTTAAGAATTCACATAGCTTTTAATTAGAAGTCGGGAATGCATATGCAAATGGCATAATTCTTCCTATAGGAGTATGATCTTTGAGATGAATGAGGCCATAGGCATTGATCACTCCCGATAGAGGGGGAAACACACTTCTATCGGAACTTACTGCGGAAACAAAAGGTTAATCCACAAAAACTAGCAAACCACATTTAGTCAAAATGATACCTCAATCACTACTATTCCAAGCAAAACAAGGATTAACATAAGCTGTGCGATGTTATCACATAAGTAGGTGACACATAATATGTCCGAATAGTAGATCAAGTGCAATCCGGACAAAATAAAAAGATGATTGCACTATCATGTGTATAGCTTAATTTTGCACATTGCAAATTCCAAGCGCTTTACGCAAGGAATCAAATCTAAGGAAATCCAGGAGATTTGTGAAAATATCAGCCAACTGATTGTCTGTGGACACATAGTCTATGGTGACAAGTTTCTGTTCTACTAAATTCCTGATGAAATGAAGACGAATATCTATATGTTTTGTCCTAGAATGCTGAACAGGATTTTTTGAAATATTTATGGCACTCTCATTATCACAAAAGACATGCAACTCTTTTTCACGAAATCCATAGTCATTTAACATATGTTGCATCCAAAGGAGTTGAGTGCAACAACTACCTGCAACTATGTATTCAGACTCAGCACTAGATAAGGAAATGGAATTTTGTTTCTTACTGTACCAAGATACCAAGTTGTTACCCATGTAGAAACAACCTCCTGTGGTACTTTTTCATTCATCCACATCTCCTGTCCAGACAGCATCACTGTTCCCTGCAAGACAATTGTTAGTATCTTTTGAATACCATTTTCTCAATTCGGGTGTTCCACTAACATACCGCATAATGCGCTTTACAACACTCAAATGACTCTCTTTAGGGCTTGCTTGGTACCTAGCACCAATACCTACACTGAAACAAATATCATATCTACTAGTAGTAAGATAAAACAAACTTCCTATCAAGCTCCTGTAAAGTGTGGAATCAACGTCTGTGCCATCACAATCTCGTCCCAACTTCTCAATTGAGGTCATTGGTGTTGTTAAAGGCTTTGCCGTTTTCAACCCAAATTTACTTACCACGTTCTTGACATATTTGCTCTGTGCGATAAATATCCCATCCCCTAGTTGCTTTACCTTGTCATCACTCAGAACTAGTTCCCACATGTCATTTCGAGAAAACTGCTCAAGTTCCTCAAGCTTGGCTAACACTCAAAATTCATCAAGAATTGCTTCTTTAACGTTTTTTGGTTCAACAGTGGAAGTGAAATAGACATACCTGACCATTTCTTGGTAGTCAACCTTAGGCTTATTGCAAGTTTTCATACCTTCTTTACTAGTGGTAACATCTTCAGTTGTGACATCAGATGTTGGCACTGATACTTGTGTGATTTTGTCTTCTGGTATTTCTCTTCCATTGCTCTCAGTTTGTTCCCCCATTAGAAAGTCGCCACATAAATCTGGTGTATTGGAGTTTAGTTGGGGAACACCTTTCACACAACCTGCATTAATATTTCGTGTTAGATCCTGAAAATTCAAATTCCCCAGTCGATGGCAGCACAGATCTGTGATATCAGAGGTGGTGGAAGGGACACTGTTCAACTTGGTCAGTTTGACCAATTTTATAACAATTATCAGAGGATCTATAACCAGATAGAACACACCTGTTGTTTTGATCAAACACTTCACACTTACGCTTGGTGAACAACATTGAGTCGTATAGATCACATAACTAACTTACGCTGAGTAGGTTTGATTTCAAACCCTCTACATACAGAACGTTATCAAGGTTAGGTAATACTCCAACATCCAAGTTACCTTTTCCTTTCACAAATGCCTTGTTTCCATCACCACGAGTAACTTGTCCACCAGACACATTATGCAGGTTCTTTAATAAATTAGATACACCTGTCATATGCTTGGAGCAACCACTATCAAAATACCAAGAGTTAGTAGTACATGATTTTAAAGAAAGAATAGCAGGAAAGCAGTTTGCATTATACTTATTCATCCATTTATTATCAGAGTATCTTCTTTGGGAATTGTGATCCCATGCAGCGGAATTGGATGATTGATATGCTAAACTCTTATTTATCATTTTTCATCTCTTAAAGCATTTTGGCCTAGCTGGTCCTACTTTGTGACATAAATTACAAGTTGGCACAAACTTTTTTGTATAAGACTGTGAGGCAACATGTTGTGGAGTAGGTTTGACAGTATTATTCACAAAATTAATTTTTCGATTCAGATTTGGTTTACCATCGAACTTACTCCCAGTATAGCCAAGACCAAGTTTATCAGGATTTGAGGGATGAACATTTAAAATTTCATCTAACCTGTTTAACGGAAGAATCATAGTGCGATTTAACTTTTTAACGGGAGTTGTCACACTTCAGGTTGAGGCAGGGTTCAACATTTTTCATTCGAGCAGGATTTTTCTTGATCTGCCTTGTCTTATTGCAATCGTTGTTTCGCAAACGTCTCAGCAATTCTTTTATAATATTGTCAATATCTTCAAAGAAAAATCTTGCTTTACCTCCAGTACCTCATTTTCCAATTCAAGTTCATCGATTTTGGCCTTCAGGTTGACTTTAACTGCTTCATTCTCCTCTTCCAGTTCATTTACTTTCTCCTTCAAACACTTGTTTTCATCACCAACCTCATGACACTGCTTTAGAAGATCGTTTAGCTGCTTTTGAATCTTCTCAATGGAGCATTCTTCATCTTCCTCTCAATCTTCTTCTCCCGTGGGAAAAAAAATGGTGTTTAAATTTCTATGATTCTCGAGATTACGAGTAGCATACCTGAGGTGTGGTGGCTCAGTGCATGTGACATCACCCTGTGTCACTTCAGTGATCCTAAGGTGTGACGGCTCAGTGTACGTGACATCATCTTGTGTCACATCAGTAACCCTGCATGTACCACATAAGTCAATACTTGTTTCCGCATCACTTGCTTCAATGTCATCATCAGATTCAGAGTTATCGTCACTCCAGGTTGTAGCAAGTGATTTTCCTTGCTTCTTTAGAGTGTTTGCACATTCAACTTGATGATGACCATAGCCGCGACATTCTCTACATCGAATCCCCTTCCTCACTTCTTGCTTATTTGTAGGACTTCTGGGTTTTCTTTCAAAACTTGTAGGATGTCCATTCATATTCACGAGTTTTCCAAAGTTTTTAGCTATTAGAGACATGAATTTTGTTATCTTGACTTCGAGTGCTGCCATGGGAACTGGGGGCACTGATGAAGTTGTCACAGCGACTGTTTGTAGAGCAATTGTTATTTCTTTATCCATTTTGCTGATGTACAACTTGTTCTCAAATGTCTGCAAATTTCCGATCAGATCTTCAAGTCGCAATGAGTTCACATCACTTGGTTCCTCAATAGCTATGACCTTGTATACGAATCGGTCTGGCATTGATCTCAACACTTTACGAACAAGCTTGACTTCAGGATAGGTTTCACCAAGCCCATGAGCTTCATTTGAGATATCGCATAGTTTCGAATTAAAATCGCTTACGGTTTCATTCTCTTCCATTCGAAGATCCTCAAAGCGAGTGGCGAGCATCTGAAGTTTTGATAATCGAACAGAGGTTGTTCCCTCATACGATGTTTGTAATTTTTCCCATGCTTCTTTGACACACTAACATGCTGAGATGATTTTTAATTGATTGATATCAATTCCATTGAATATGGCATTCAATGCTTTGGAATTCATATTTGCGGCAATCTGCTCAGTTTTGCTCCAGTCTTTTTCATGTTTCTCAGTTTGAATTTCTTTTTCATCTGTGGCAACAGGTCGTTTCCAGCCCGTCAGAACTGTGCGCCATGCATCTTCATCCATTGACTTGATGAACATCTTCATCTTGGTCTTCCAATGAGAGTAATCGGTTCCAGTAAGCAGTGGTGGGCAAGTCGTGGAACCGCATTCCATATGAGCATTCAAATTCCCAAAATCACACACTATGTATATCTAGTGAAAGGCTCTGATACCAATTGTAGATTTATATGCCTAAGAAAATCTGTTAACCTAAGTTGTAACAGTTGTTGTGGGAACAATATTCAGTTACAACTACAATTCTTGTGTTAACACAGTTATAAACTACTGAAAGCGAGTAAACAAACACAATAATTTAATGTGGTTCAGACACAAATGTGCCCTACATCCACGTGGACCTGCAAACACGATTTCACTAGTTCAGATTTACAGTGTACGTTAATAGGGCTTATAAAAATAATTAATACTCCCTCTTTAATTCTTTATGCCGTTCTTGTACACAACTTGAACTCCGTGTCTCTTCCAACAACAGCTCCACACCGCGTGCCTCGAACTCCCTTCAGGCCTGAACTCCCTTCAGAAACGTGGTTGATCTCCCTTGAGATCTATACAACAGATCTGTATATGTTGGCACACACAGCGTGGCACAGTGCAAAGATGGCACAGTCCTGCTCCGCAGAACGCCTTAGCAAACCTTCGATGCTATGAAGTGGTTTTTCTTCCAAGTAATGCACACAGTTCTTGTATGTCTTCGAGGCTTATATAGCCACGAAAATAATCCCTAAGATCTAACTTGAACTCCAAGAAATCTATTTAACTAGATAAGAGAATCCTAGTTGATTTCTACTTCTATTCTAGATAAATACATGAAAATGATTACCTAACTAGAATAAAATACATGGAGATGAATCTAAGTCCTAATAGAAGTATTATAAAATAGGACGCTAACAAATTCCAAAATAAATATGGAAAACAAATCTTTGCCAATCTTTTAATTCCAAAACTTGGCGGATTTCCTCGATCTTCAATAGTCGGAAATCTGGCGCCAACAGTAGCTATAGAGATAGAGCTAGGAAGATACTAGGTTATCCCAAACCCTGTACATAAACACACTTATGAAACGGTTTAGCATGAAAGAATCCAAGAAGGGATTCTTGCCAATGTCCCATGGGGTTTATCTCTCGAAATCCATGTGTCCTCAGACACCTTGTGAAATCGAGGAGATGAAAAGGACGCCATATGATTCTGCCATAGGAAGCACAATGTATGGCATTGTATGTACTAGACCCGATATTGTGTATGTTGTGAATGTCACAAGCAGATATCAGTCTAACCCCGGTCCAGCTCACTGAAAGGTTGTGAAAGATATCCTCAAGTACTTGCGAAGGACTAAGGATACATTTTTGGTCTATGGGGGTGCCGAGTTGAAATTAGAGGGCTTTACCGACTTTAGTTTTCAATCGGATGTGGATGACTCAAAGTCGAACTCGGGATTTGTATTCGCGCCTAATGGTGGTGCCGTGTGTTGGAAGAGTTCCAAGCAAAGCACGACGGCCGATATCACTACCGAAGCTGAGTATATTGCAGCATTCGAAGCTGCAAAAGAAGGAAGTTGGATAAGGAAATTCATCCAAGAGTTGGGTATTGTTCATAATGCTAATGATCCAGTACCGTTGTACTGCGATAACACCGGATCCGTGGCGCAAGCTAAGGAGCTGAGATCTGATCAGAAGTCCAAGCATATTCTAAGGAAGTATCATGTGATCCGAGAGATCATTGGTAGAGGTGAAATAAAAGTAAAACGAGTCACCTCGGAAGAGAACGTAGCAGACCTCTTCACGAAGCCTTTACCAAGGTCGATCCACGAGAAACATCGAGAGTCCATGGGATTAGGATTTATGGGTAGTTGTCTTTAGGTCAAGTGGGAGATTGTTAGAGTAGGTGACCAACAAGCCAACTTGTGGCTGTGGTCTTTTCATTTATTCTTGTAATAGATAATCATTTTTTGTATTAATGATAAAACAACTTGGCATTCTATATCTTTGTCCCTTGTACAAACATAGATATAGTCCTTATAGTTATTACAATTACTTATATTTGATCTACTAGGATCGTGAGATATTTACTTAAGTATTATAACTGTTAAACCGTGCTCCTAGTCGAAGGGTTACGCCACCAATGAGGATATCGGCCTTTCCCATTAAGAGACTAGCACTTAGTGTATGTGTATTGAATCTAATAAGTAAACGGTATTGTGATATCGGCATACATAAGTCGGTGCTCATAAGTCAACTAGTTCACTGAACTCCCTCATCCTAGAAATCTCTAAGTGGTTCTCAATAATCGATTAGAGATCTATATGATATTGTTGTACACCATTAGTCCTTAAAACCTAGACATCACCGTGACTTAACTAGAGGACCAGCTGTATCATGACCTGTGTTAAGTGTATATTTTTACACTTTATCGTATCTTTTTATTTGAGCTTTTGTTGTGTTTTAACGCTAATTGGTGCTTAAAAAGTTGATTTATTGTATTTTAGGTACAAATTGAAGAATTGGAAAAGTATGGGGTCAAAACTGCAATTTTGGCGAAAATATGGGTCAAAAGTGAAAATATCAAAATTCTGAAGATTTAAGGCTCGGACCCCCGTCCCAGTTTTAGTGCAAATTGTGGGACCCCCGTCCGAGACTCCGAAGCTGCGCAGTAAAGGGATTTTAATTGCACAAGGAAACTGCCTTCTTTCCCAAGTTCTTCACCCTATATAAGACCAAGTCAAGCACACAATTGGGGATCCATCTTACGACGCAAAATCAAGAGCAAAGAAGATCAACGAAGATTCAAACATAGTTTTTCTTATTTAATTTATTTATTTTATTTTATTTATCATAAGAATTACGAGTAGCTAAGTCTTTATTTCTAGGATTTTATTTGGAACCCTATGTGGGATTTATGAACCCTTTTCTATGATTTTATGCAAGTTTTAATTCCGGATTATTTCTTCTACTTGTTTTATTCAGTGCATGAACTTGATCAACTTATGTGCTTTTATGTTATTGTTAATCGCATGAATCGGAAGATCGGGTTAATAATTAGAACTGTGGTAGAAGAGCCTTTGTGGTATTAACATAGGAATATAGTTAATCTCTTAGGTAGCCATTATTGAGATTTGTGCTTAATACTGTGTTCTAGAATTAATTGCATAGGAATATAGTAATTGAATCTAGAGTATTAGAATCGTAATACACGCGGAAGCGGGTTATGATTATTTTAGCATCTCAGGTTAATAATTCGGGTTAATTGCTTGCGTAATTGAAAGAATTGGGGGAGTAATAATCACATAGGGGGAAGAATAAAATCCTAGGCTTGCTTATCTTGATTAAATCTTCGTTTTAAATTGCTTTCTTGTTTTTGCTTGTTTTTAATTTAGTTTAATTCTCTCTAAAGTCGACTGTGTAGGGTGGGCTTGATAATAATTGGTAGAATTTAGCGTCTAGGATTAGATAATTAAATATTCCCTGTGGGTTCGATATCCGGACTTTTAGTCCACTATATTACTTGTACGATACGTGCACTTGCGTGTAGGTTTTCGACCAACAAGTTTTTGGCCCTGTTGCCGGGGAATGTTTTAATTATTTATTTTATTCTAGCTCTAAATTTGAACAATTTTCATGATTCACCCAAATTAATTTTTTTTTAATATTTTTTTTTCTCTTTTCTTTGGTTACATGTCAGGTTACAATTTTCGCGAAACTCAAACGGGATATGAATTGCTTCCGTCTGGCGAATACCTCCAAAATACCTATAATATGCCGTTACTTTGTTCAAGATGTGGTGGAGATCATTACACTAACCAATGTTGGTATGCACCGAAAGCGAATAATTTCATAGATAACACCAACGGCGGTTATTGGAACACATACACCAACACGCCACGAGAGCCCACTGTTCAGGAGTGTTATTTGAATTCCGTCCTTGAAGAATTTATGAAATCCACTCAAGCATCTATCCGGAGACTGGAGTTACAGTTGGAAGAATTCAAGCGCCAAAGGTCTCTTGAAAATATTTCAGACAATATCGAGAATGATTGCAACAAAGAAAATTCGTCTACAACTTGTAGTGAGAAAAATCCTTTAGACCTAGAAAATATTGTCGATGAGAAGGAAAATGAACTTACGAAGACGCTTAAGGAGGATGAATATGAGAATGCAATCGAGCTCAACTCCAAAGATGTCTCGGAACAAGAGAAGAAGGGGATGGATGTGGTTAGTGCAAATATTCAAATTGATGATCTTATTGTTATTCCTGACGTGGCTTTGAAGGCATCAATAGAGGTTGATGAGAAGACGAATGTGTTTGAAGTGGAGGTTATACGCGGACGTGAGGTTTTTGTGTACCGATTTGAGGGAGCGGGTGATGAAGATCCCATCTTGGCTTCGTACCGATTGATTACAACTAAGAAAGACTACAAGCTAAGGTGGACCCTGACATATTGCAATCCTATCCTTGTATCGGTTGCAATTGAAGTGAAAAAGCTCATGGATGGATGCACAATCTACAAGGCTTTGGATTGGACATAAAAATTTCAACAAGCGAAGTCTGGCTGAAGACTTTAAACTTAGCGCTTCTCGGGAGGCAACCCGAGCTTTATTGTTTTTCGTAGTTTTCGTTAATTTTTTGTTTCGTTTTTTTTTATTGTCATAAGCATGCATTCTAATTCACTATTTGAATTTTACTTTTCAGGGTCGAAAACGTGATCGAGGGTCGAGTCAGCCGTCTGTAAAAAAAAAAAAAAAAAAAGAAAGAAAATTGCACCACTGCCTGTGGGACGGCCGTCCCAAAAATAGGTGTAAATGTGGGACGGCCGTCCCAAAACCAGTAAGGAGAAAAAATTTCGGACGGCCGTCCGAAATATAGCACAAAAACCGGGACGGCCGTCCGAACCTAGTTGGGGCGTTTTAAATATTTAAAAATCAGATTTTCTCCCCCATTATTTCCTAAACCCTCCTCGTTCGTTCTCTCCAAATCCTACACACAAGGAGGCTAGAGAATCGAACCAAATTCTCCAAAATCTACTCTTTCAAGGCACGCCCACAAGGTGTTCGACATTTTGCTCCAACCAAATTTTGAGTTCGATTGTCAACCAATTCTCACCGAATCTATTCCAACCTCTCTCCCAACTATGTCATCCAACAAACGAGGCCACACGAGCTAAGCATCATCTTCCAAAGGGAAGGGAAAGGGAAAGAAAAATGTCACCGTACCCGAGCTTTCCAATGAGGACGAGCGTGAGAGAGCGAGGGAGGAGAACCCCGATCACATCGACTCCGACTAAATCAGGTGTTTTCTATCCTTAAACTTTGTGCTAATTTCGTTGAGGGCAACGAAAATTTTAAGTTTGGGGGTGAAAAACATGTTATTTTTGTGCTTGTTTGTTTTAGTTTGCATGCATTAGGTTTTATTCGTTTTTATTGTTTTTCTCGTTTTTCCGAAAAAAAAAAATTGCTTGAGTCGAATGCATCGATGATTTATGATGATGAGAGGTGATCAATGTTTGATGATGAGATTGCTTCTTTTGTGTGATAAGGATTTGATGTTTGTTTAGCTTTCGATTCAACGGGACTTAGAAGCGAATTATTGCTAGGAATCACATTTTGTGGATTGCTTTGGTTGAATGTTTTGTATTTTAAATTTGGAATTAATTTGTGCTAGATCATGCTATGTTCGGTTTTAAGACTCACCTTAGGAAAGTTATGATACGAAGTATTGAGTAGTGAGTTATTTGGGATATGATTTGGGCCTTCTTTGAACCATTTGAGCCTTTCAAGCCGACCTTTTTATCGAAATATTCCTTAGAACCTTGATTTGAGCCTCGGAGAAAAGGTGTTCTTTCTTTTAGCCATGTGTATAAGGTAGAAAAGTGGAGACTCTTGAAAAATTAACCCTTGAAGTTCGGTCGAAAATTTTTATAAGGACATTCTTCTTCTTCGAAAAAAAAGAAAAGAAAAAAAAAAGATATAAATATATATGCTTCTATATAGATATATATTATAAAAAAAAAAAAAAAAAAAAAAAAAAAAAAAAAAAGAAGAAGAAGAAGAAGAGACTAGAAGGGAGAAATAAGGACTAGTTGTTGAAGTATTTTTGAAAACTCGATCCATTGCCTCAAAAGCAAAAGTGGAGACTTTTGACTTTTGAAAATCGAGTTTATTAAAGTCCGTAGAGGTGAATTCATTGTATCAAACGCCTATCTTTCAAATTTTGGCGTAATCACCTAAATTCAAGAAGAATAGCCACACATACCCATATTTCCTACCTCGAACCAAAGAGCCTAACAATTGAAAGCCACAAAGCCCCAATGATCCCAATAGCTTAATGTTCGATATTAGCAGAGTAGAATAATTTGGTGAGTATTTGGAGTCAAGCATATGCATGTAAGTATAAATTCTTTCTATCTTTAATTTGCAAATATTGGATGCTTGAAGCAATTGTATGAATTGTGGTTTTTGGTAATGGTGAGTGACTAAGTGTTGTTGAATTTTGAGCTTGCGAATGCCTAAGAATTGTCATTATAATTACAAGTTCTGAAAACGTGAAGTTGACCATTGATCTATGTGATGAGATGTTATAGTTGAGTTATTTGCTTATTGGTAGATTTTGCTTGAGGACAAGCAAAAGTTCAAGTTTGGGGGTGTGTTAAGTGTATATTTTTACACTTTATCGTATCTTTTTATTTGAGCTTTTGGTGTGTTTTAACGATAATTGGTGCTTTGAAAAGTTGATTTATTGTATTTTAGGTACAAATTGAAGAATTGGAAAAGTATGGGGTCAAAACTGCAATTTTGGCGAAAATATGGGTCAAAAGTGAAAATATCAAAATTCTGAAGATTTAAGGCTCGGACCCCCGTCCCAGTTTTAGTGCAAATTGTGGGACCCCCGTCCGAGACTCCGAAGCTGCGCAGTAAAGGGATTTTAATTGCACAAGGAAACTGCTTTCTGCCCCAAGTTCTTCACCCTATATAAGACCAAGCCAAGCACACAATTGGGGATCCATCTTACGACGCAAAATCAAGAGCAAAGAAGATCAACGAAGATTCAAGCATAGTTTTTCTTATTTAATTTATTTATTTTATTTTATTTATCATAAGAATTACGAGTAGCTAAGTCTTTATTTCTAGGATTTTATTTGGAACCCTATGTGGGATTTATGAACCCTTTTCTATGATTTTATGCAAGTTTTAATTCCGGATTATTTCTTCTACTTGTTTTATTAAGTGCATGAACTTGATCAACTTATGTGCTTTTATGTTATTGTTAATCGCATGAATCGGAAGATCGGGTTAATAATTAGAACTGTGGTAGAAGAGCCTTTGTGGTATTAACATAGGAATATAGTTAATCTCTTAGGTAACCATTATTGAGATTTGTGCTTAATATTGTGTTCTAGAATTAATTGCATAGGAATATAGTAATTGAATCTAGAGTATTCGAATCGTAATACACGCGGAAGCTGGTTATGATTATTATAGCATCTCAGGTTAATAATTCGGGTTAATTGCTTGCATAATTGAAGGAATTGGGGGAGTAATAATCACATAGGGGGAAGAATAAAATCCTAGGCTTGCTTATCTTGATTAAATCTTCGTTTTAAATTGCTTTCTTGTTTTTGCTTGTTTTTAATTTAGTTTAATTCTCTCTAAAGTCGACTGTGTAGGGTGGGCTTGATAATAATTGGTAGAATTTAGCGTCTAGGATTAGATAATTAAATATTCCCTGTGGGTTCGATATCCGGACTTTTAGTCCACTATATTACTTGTACGATACGTGCACTTGCGTGTAGGTTTTCGACCAACAACCTGTCCCTGAGTTCCACCGAGGACCGCCCCAAGGGCCAGTGTTCGTGCAATCCGAAATCTAGTGGGAGGTATGTGCATTGTAGTCGGGGATTCGATCACTAGAATAGTCTTGGATGTCCTGTGTGTTCTCATGGTTTGTAATCTTTAAGTCTATGGCCAGAGCTGACTAATTGATGATTAGGGAATTTGATTATCTAAGTCATGCACGTAACGATTACAACACTTAGAACGATTGCACATTTATTGAACTATAAAGGAGGTCTCAATGAACCAATGTTTGTAGTTCAATCGGGACATGTGAATCGAAGGGATCGTAATGTATGTTAACTATATCACCCCGGTTTTTGCAGGCACTTCATTTGTATCTAGGGAATCATGATGCGTAGTTGCTAGACGCCAATCTTGATTCGTTGGGTGATTAAGTTGAAACGAGCTTCATCTTAACTATAACTCTAGGGACGAGTTTAAACCACAAAGAGTTGTGGACCCACGGCTAGCTTACACACGAACCATCGAGGGTCGCACTGCTCGTGCACTCGAGTTCTTTGAATAAACGGTCAAAGATAAAAATGTTTAATCTTTGCATAATTGGAAGTCAATACGATTTAGTCCAACATTCGTAATTAGGAATTATGAACGAGAATAAGAAAAGGAAAGAACTAGACGAACATCTTAGTGAACTTTCTAAATTGGGAAGTTTCCAAATTTAGCAAGTCCACTGATTTAGGGTTTGTAGTTTTAGGAATTTGAAATCGAGATTTGGCATTTGTAACGACGAGGACGTTTCAATAATTCCCAAAATATAATTGTTATAATTTTCCGATCATTGTATTATGAGAAACGAGCGAAGAAAAACTAACGAACTTAAGCTGTTGGGTTCGGTCCAACTTAAGCCCGTTGCGGCTTATATACAAGACACTATAAATACAATATTAATAGATCTTGTACACAAGTGAGAAAAACACAATAAACCCTAGCCGCTCACACACACACGTCCGCTGCCAATCTCCACCGCCGCCGCTTCGCCGCCGTTGCTCCAGAGTGCACGAATTGGTTTCTGTGGCAGTTTGCTTCAATCCGAGAATTCACCTCATGCTTCAAGAGGTATTTTTCAGCTCCGTTTAATTAGGTTTTTAATTTAATATGATTAAATTAATCGTTGATATTCACAGTATGATTTTACTTGAATGATTTCGTGAAATTGTTTATGTATGAATTATGATTTACTGCGAGCATGCTACTTTGATTTAATTATCGAATTAATTATACGCATGTTGTATTTTAATTTCGCTGGAAGCATTAAGGTATGCAAATGTTTATTTTAATTTGCGCTGGAAGCATTAAGGTACGGAATTAATTGCTATTATCGAATACGTATTCATATGATTAAACTTGTTTTTCATATAAAATTTTTATTTTTCCCTCCGTAAACGTGCCTGATTCCCAACAGAATCCACCTTTCAAATCAAGGCAATCATTGCAGTCCATGAATGTAACAGAAATGATAGGGTGACTTGTGCAACTTCCAAGTGGTTGGCCACTAAATTTGCAGACAAAATAGTTACTTATTCAAGATCGCCATTGGACTCTATGATGATTGTGGTCCAAAATGACTGCAAATTGTTATTTAGTAGACACCAACTGTATAGAGCAAATAAAAAGACAATAGAGAAGAGTACAAGGTCTAATATTGAGCATTATTGACTCATATGGAGGTATGCTCAGGAAATTAAAAAGTCTAGTCCTAGGACCATTGTAGGAATTAAAGGAAGTGGTGAAACATATTAACTGAAGTTCAAAAGAATTTATATTTGCTAGGATGCATTGAATCAGAGATTTCTTAATGGGTCTAGGCCAATTATCTTCTTAGATGGTTGTCACTTGAAGTCCATATATGGTGGGATTCTTCTATGTGCAGTGAGAATAGATGAAAATAATGGCATGTATCCCTTTGCATATGCTGGTGTAGAAAAGGAAAATAGAGAAAATTGATTGTGGTTTATGAATTTGCTGAAAGAAGACTTGAAGATTGAGGAGAGTCAGCACTGGACCATCATGAGTGACAAGAAAAATGGGTTATTAGATATAGTAGAGGAAGTTCGGCCTAATAGTGAGCACATATTTTGTGTTATGCACTTGTACTATAACTTCAAGGTATCACATAAATGATTGGCACTGAAGAACATTCTGTGGAAAGTTGGTAGAGCTTCAAAGGCGGTAGATTTTGAATGATTTATGAGAGATTTGTCCTCCAAAGATAAAGATGCTTTCAAATGGCTTGCAAAAAGGCCTGTTGCACATTGGAGTAGAGCTTTTTTCAATACAATTTCAAAAGTGATACCCTTTTGAATAATATAAGCTTTAATGCAATGATTCTAAGGCCTAGACGTTTACCAATAATTGATATGTTGGATGCAATCAGAAATACCTTGATGAAGAGGCTACACGTGAAGAGGAATGCGATAGCAAGCTACAAGGGTGAGATATGTCCTAACATTCAGAGACAGATAGAGGAGCTGAAGAAAAAATCAATGGAGTTCATAGAAAATTGGAACTGTAAGGATCAATTTGAAGTTGAAAATTTCTATGGTGATAGATTTAAGGTGCATTTGGGAGATAAAACTTGTGGTTGTAGAAAGTGGTAAATCTCTGGAATTTCTTGTGCACATGCCATTTCAGGCATGTAGTATCTGGGGAAAATACCTGAAGATTATATCGAAGAATCGTATAAGAAGAGCACCTATATGAGAGCTTACAATCACTTACTCGACACACTTGAAGGAATTGAATCTTGGCCTGAATCTGAAAAGCCACCCTTATTTTCTCCAGACATTGTGAAGATGCTAGGCAGACCTAAACTGCACAAAAGAAGAAGGCAACCAACGGAGATCAATGGTCCGAAGGACATCCAACCTCCAGTTGCCAAAATAGTAACAAGAATTGAGAGTTTGGATACAAAAGATGTCATAATAAGATGTAGTTCATGTCATAAAAAATCACAACGCAAGACGTTGTCCCTTGAAGAAGGCAAGTGGTGCAGTTAATGATAAAGGTCATTTGTATGCATAGTTTTTCAACTATTCATTATTTTACGAGTTAGTTAATTGTTAACCAATGCAGTTGATTTTTTTTCCAATGCTAGAGAAAGAAGTCAAACACACAAGCTACGGTCACTCAACAACAAATTCAAACTGTGACAGAACAACAAAGCCAAACTACATTTGAACCTCATTTGAAAGTTCAAACAAGTAATGTTATCAAGAGAAAGGTATTTAGATTTTGTGATTTGTATTCAAAGTGACTTTTTGTGTTAATTTATGATTTTGTGATTTTTTTTATTTCTTATATTCCTGTAGAGGAAGCTTGTTTTTGACATTAAATAGTGCTCTACAAAGGTCTGGATATGGTAACGATGCAAGTCTTAAACTCTTTGCTTTAGGATGTGCCTGTATTTATGTAACAAATAATTCTTAATATAGTGGAAAGGTTAATAAAAAGTACTGTCATAACACAATTAAAAAACTTTAACATTAGACCTTTATATACTCGGTCCACTCATCATTTGTCATGTTGATGGTGTTGGTCGCATGATTGTAAACATTGCCTGTTTTCGTAGTTAAAGGCAACCATGCTTGATACTTATTTTATGTAATCGTATCTATTCTTCATTTGTCTTTGAGAAACCACAAAATTATAATTATTCTTGAGAGCGTAAATAACCTTGGTCCAAGATTCCGCCTTAAGACTTCCTCATTCTCTACCATTTAAAGCAACTTCTTGCATACATGATTTAAGGAAACATTTATCGACTTCGCTATTATTCCATCTGACTCTATTATTTTCATATGATTCCTCCATTCCTACAGTAATGGATGTTCATGTACAAAATAAAAATTAAACCTAAGATACATTATCACATATCATTACTACATATAAATAGACACATAGTAAAACAAGAACTGAGCTAAGTGACAATGTTAAACCATAAAACATGCATTGTTCCGAGTTGTCTTCATTTTTACTCACTTTATAACTATTTATGCATCAAATAAATATATCTATATGAAGTATTCAGTCTTCAATTATAAGGGTTCAACTTATTCGCCATCCTAATTAAATAAAAGATGAATGGATAAAAATAATTTGCAATAGAATACATCCAATTTTTTTTTTTTATGAAATAAAAATATGCACCCAAATGAAGCTTTTCAAACTACATGAGTGTCTCGTTGTTCACAATAATGCTTGTTCTCTATTTTTTTTTATAATTATTAAAGCACTTGGTGTGTTGCAATATAAAAAAATGAATAATAGTTCCTATACTCACAAATCTCTTCAACTATTGCACTATCAAAACTGATTAATTTTTTTGAAAACAAATAAAAGATATATCATTAATATGATAAAATATACAAAGTTTGATATGAAGTCTGAAACTTGAGACCAAGAACAAGAAACCACAAACTTAAGTGAACTCCTTGTTAATAAATGAGCAGCCTTATATCCCATGGAAGGAAATTCCATGGGATAGAGAAAATTTCAAACAATTTCAAATTATCACCAACTCTTTCACAATTTACCCTATTATTAATAATGGATAGAAAATCTACATAAAGTCCTATGTACCCTGAATATAAATAGCATATTTATCATAACATAAAAAACGCAGGAATATAAAGGCTTGTTTGAAAAAATCTCGTTAACAATTCTCGTGTGATATTTTTGTGATTTTCACAGCCGTCGCCTACAGGATAATTTTTAGTGGAGAAGGAGAGAACTATAGTGTTATGAGGTAGGGTAGAAATTTAAAAGATTATTGAAGGATAAAAGAGTCCAGAATTCAATCAGATGTTGCTCTGACCGAGTATGCGTCAGATTTTTAGCGGAGTGGTTAAGAGATTCACGGACTCGTTCAGATATTGTTACCAAATGGGCTTAATCTTGTTCATTTCTCTTCCATGTAAGAATAATTGGTTGTCATATTATTTGTAGTGGATAACATTAATTTGGTCGAAAATTCTAATTCTGCTATGATAGATGGAATCAAACAACTTTTTAGTTATAAAAATAGACACAAAATAAAAGACATTAATTAGGAGTCTTAAAGTTGAATTATAATACAATTCGCAAAATTACTTGATAATCCGCCACTATGCATCGGGTCAAGTATAAAGTGATACATAATAAGTAAATTACATATGTAATACAATAAGAAATAATACATAATATTAGTAAGTCATAGAGTAAACCGAGTCGTTCATTAACATTATCACGGTATCTAGAATGACAACTTGTAAGTTGATGCTCCTGTGGATTGCTCGTTAAGTGTAAGCAGCGTAAATGTTCTTTTAGGGGTGAAAACATGTCCTGTGAAATGAGACTCCCTACGTGAAAGAATTTCGTGACTAGGAGCATCCATGAAATCGTGTTGCACTTTCATTTTTTTTACTTTGTGTGCCGTTGCGAATGTTCATTGTGTTTCCTTTACACTTATCTGTAGACACGGTAGAAAAGTGTCAGTGGATGTGTCAGAGATCTCAACCGGATCATTTGCGTTGAAGCCACTTCCTGTTTTGCCTGTCTTGGAGCCTTGTCTTGTTTTAGATGCGTTTATTCCATGTCCTGCTTTGATTCATGTAAAGATTTTTTTCACCAGCGGAACACCAAAATCATCATTACATTAAAATAATAGCTTCAAGTCCTTTCAATTTTCTGTTCCCTTGTTAAAAAAATTTGAAACTCGTGGATAAGGCAGCAAGTAAATAATAGAGTGTATAAAGTAAATAATAATGTTTGTGTAAAACGTGTATCTTAATACATGCACGTATAGACACAAATTTCAGAATTACATTTTTATTATAATAAGTAGCTAACTGTAGAGTCTGATTTGGTTCAGAGTTACAAAATACACATTGTACGAAATTTCAGAATTACATGCATGTAAAATGTGCAAACTAACTGTAGAGTCTCAAGGAAAAAAATATAATTAGTTTGGGGGAATATAGACTTACAGCCTCAAGTGTACTTCATTCAACAATCGACACATAGACATAGTTTATTTAGGGATCAAAGATGACTTCATATGTTGTCAATACTGCGATAAACATATCAGTACTCGAAATTTCAGCCACAACACTTCAATTGGGAGAAGATAGGAATATAATTATAAAAAAATAAATCTGCATATATGAGTTCAAGATAAAAACACATGCATAAAAAAATCTGCATAAAAAAATCTGCTCAAGAAAAATCGACATATATGAGTTCGAGATAAAAAAATCTGCACAAGAAAAATCTGCATTTATGAGTTCGGGATAAAAAAGTTTGTATAAAAGAATTTGCATATGGGAATAAGTAATATGTTCCAGTAACATTCTTAATATTATCCAAATAAGAAATAATACTCTAATAAGACAATCCAGGTAACATATACTATTACAAATTCACACAACATAAGTTCTATAAATAAGGACTACAAATAAGGTTTAAAATATTCACACAGCATAAGGTCTACAAATAATATAATATGCCGAATATTCTATCGAAGTGCTCACATAGCATTAGCTATGTCATCACCCACACATCGTCTCGTTCTTATAATTCGATCCCGTCCCCTAAATGATGATACATGAAACATAGTGCAGTCGTACCCCAAGCATAATCCTTAACTATGTCAAAATTCTCAATGAAGGACAAATAATTAACTCAAACTGATTTTCCCGTATTGTCAGATAGTGTCGTGCAACCCAACAAGCATAATATATAAGCTCTAATAGCCACTTTATGCATTTCAGCATCATCTGAATCCTTCACATCTCCAAATGTAATACGTAGTCACTATATTGTCACACTAGATTTACCGCATAAAGCACACACGACATTGCTCATGGATATCCCCATGGCTTTACTAAGAACCACATGCCCCGACTATTTCTCTCGTTCAATAAGTGATATTGGTAATCCTACCTCGAAAATCCTAGCAAACAACTCACATCATCCAATGTGATTGTCATTTCTCCAAATGGCATGTGGAAGGTTGTCATCTCTCTAAAAATGCATTAAGTATCAACTTATCAATGGTAACATAAGAACATTTCACCAGCCCATAAAGTCCTCTGATAAGAGTCCACCTCTTCAAGTATATTCAAGGAAGAAAACGATAGCACGTGATAAGGAGCAGATGACAGAAACTGAATTGCAGTTATTGGGTTTAAATTATCCACATAACATCCTGGATATTCTCAAATAATCTTATCCCCTATTTTTAGGAACTTAGTTATGTCTAGCAGATATCCTATCTATTATAAATAATTAGGGAATTGTAATTTTAGGATTAGCCATTGAAATTGTAATCTGAATGTACTATTGGAGATTTGTCTTCTCGAACTTGACAAAGGTTAATAGTTGTATTTGTGTTTAAGATTCTTGCACTTTTACGGCTATTAAACATATTTCTTTCTCTCATTTTTATATGACATTTCTGCTCCTATCATTTTGGTATCAGAGCCAGGTTGATCCAAAATGGTTTCGACACGATCGTCCACCCTTCAACCGGAAACACACAATTCACAACCCAATTCTCCTCAAAATATACCAAACACTACGACGGAAATCCCATCAACGGTTGATCCCATAACAATGCAACTGGCTTCCATTGCCTCTCGTCTTGATATGATGGACACACTTGTGGCAGATGTTGCAGCACTCAAGGCTACTGACAATGGGGCGACGCTTCCTGATTTTATCCCACCAGCAACTAGCAAAGGCAAAACAAAGGAGTTCTGTTAGAATCCCTTGGATTCTAATTATACGAGAATTAAATAAAACTTGTGCCACAAGTTTGCATATACCGTGAGCTAAAGAAGGGAAGAGTCCTTGTAGTTTTTAATTCTTTTAATTTGTCATTAATTGATTTATAATAGGAATTATTCTTCTAAAGAGTTATTCTTATTTTAATGACTTGTCTTCTGCGTATATTAGCTACCTTAGACCTAATGGACTTTGGTTTTCCTTGTTGTACAGTGAATCAAAAAACGTAGGCGAACATATATACGAGAGCAGCACGGGATCATGATTGTTAGAATTCGTTGGATTCTGACTTCGCAAGGAAACTTGTAAAAGACCTGTACCACAAGTCTAGATATGACGTAATATAAGAAGGGGAGTTTTCTTGTGTTTTAATTATTTATTTGATCATTAATTGGTTAACACTTGATACGGAAATTATTCATAGATTAGGATGCAATATCTTAAGATAATGCATGAGTTTTGAAAGTCCATATTTTATGTACGTGGTAACTTGATTTCTTTGGAGTCTAGAAGAAACCCACCTGATTTGTTTACCAAATTATATGATTTGGTTACCAAATTGTGGGTCCAACTTTAAGGAATAAATTTCCTTACGTCTCTTTTAGTCATTAATTGTGCTTTATGATATATGGAATTTAAGTATGATTAGGGAACTTAATTTATTTCATATATTCATCTGATACGTCTTTATGGTTATCATTGCTAGGGAAAACAGACGTATAAAGTACAAGAGCAGAACGTGATTCTTGCGTGCCTTTTTGTAGAAAAAAATATTTCTCTTTTCTTTGTTGCTCTTCCGGAACGTCTTTGATCGAGAGAAGTTTTTCACAGAAAATATTTTTCCTCTCGTTTTTTTATTGTTCCATCGTGATACGTGATTTTCATAGAAAATATATCGGCTTCAAGGCTTTGTGGTGAAGACACCAAGATTCAAGGAGTATCACAAGTTTGCTTCTTCTATATAAAAAGAAGATCGGTTCTTCGGGAGAGGGGCTTAAACAGATCTCGGGAGGAGATCGATCCGCCGACTGAGGGATTCAGCGTTGAAGGGAGTTCAACCGTGCGGAGCAAGGGACGTGCTGCAAATTGAAGATTTATAATTCAGCATAATATACGAGAACGGCGTCAACAAAGAGGGAGTCTTTGTATTTTGATTAAGTCCTATTATTGTATTCGCAAAACTAAAAATTAGTAAATTTTATTTGCAGGTCCCCGTGGATGTAGGGTACAATTGTATCCGAACCACATTAAAATTTGTGTCTCGTTTATTTCTGTTTTAACGAACTGCTTCACGAACTGTTGCAAAACTTAACGCAACAGTAACGAAAAACTGAATTTGACACAAATAATTTATATCTGCACGAAATAAATTCTAACAATTGGCATCAGAGCCTGTCACTAGATACACTTAGTGAGATTTTGGGATTTAATTCTTTTTTATTTTTTTTGTGCAGATATGAATAATCATCGTGAAGGCGCATTTCTACCACCTCTATTGGGTGAATTGAACTACTCTGATTGGAAAATAAGGATGAAGATGTTCATCAAATCAATTGATGAATGGGCCTGGCGCGCGATTCAATTTGGTTGGACACCTCCTACCTCAATGAATGAGTCACACGAGATCATTCAAACGCCAAAAGAAAAGTGGAGTGATGAAGAAGTACGAATAGCAGATTATAATTCCAAGGCAACCAACGCTATCTTGAGTTGTATCGATGACGAACAATTCAAATTGATATCAATGTGCAAATCAGCAAAGGAGGCATGCGATATTCTACAAGAGACCTACGAAGGAACTACTCTGATAAGCAAGTGCAAAGAGACTGCTGCTGAAACTGTTGTAACAGTTGGACAGACAGTTCAAACAGAACTCAGGTATGATAATTTGCCTTCAATAGACGACAACGGTTTAACTTCCTTTATTCTTGCAGGTGATGATGGGGATTCAGAAAACAACAACGATGATGACGAGGCAACCTTGAAAGAATTAATGAAGAGCTACGAAAGGATGTACGAAAATTTTCTTCAGGTATGCGAGTCGAATAAAGTCTTAGAAAAAGAGAAGCTTGTTCAAATTCAGGAAAACAAAGTGTTGAAGGTAAGAATTTCTACTCTTGAACAAAATGCTATTTCTGCTAGTAGAGAAACTGATAGTTTGAAGGCTAAATTTGCTAAAACCCAAGATTCTATTTCTAAATTAAATACAGGTAGGGTAAATCTGAATGAAACTTTGAGAACAAGTCAGCCGAACTATGGTCATCTAGGTAGAGGGGGTAATAAACTATTTGATGATGCTTTGAAACAGAAAGAATATCCAATAGGAAAAATCAATATTGTTAAACAATCCACTGTTTCACAGACTGTTGCGACTGTTACGTCAAAACAGTCATCTCAAAGAAAACGTTTTGTGCCTATTTGTCATTTTTGTCATGTTCCTGGTCATATACGACCCAAGTGTTTTAAGTACTTGAAAATGGTTAAGAGAATAATGGCCCGCTCACCACTTTCCGCTAAAATTGATCACACTTTTGTGTCGTCTCAAAAACCCAAGATAAAGGTTGATTTAGTGAATAAAACTCAACAAAAAATCTGGGTAAAGAAGTCTGATCTTAATTGTTTATCTGCCATTTCTTCTTTAAAATCGTATGATGATAGTACTAACTGTTCCAACAGTTCTGTTGACAAAATTGGATTGGGGCATAAGAAACTTGATCTTCTGAATTTTGATAATTTGAGTGCGAAAAATAATTCGATGAATCCTATTCAGCATTCGAGAACTAAGCTTACTGATATTTGTCATCGTTTCATAAGGGGCTTGGCTGAAAAGGGGGTTGTCTCAATTGATTATGCTGCAACGGAGAATGAATTAACTGATGCTTTTGCAAAAACCCTTGATGCACAGAGATTTTATTCCTTGCAAAAATCGTTGGGAATTTATGTTGTTTAATCTGATGCAGTTGCATAAACTGTTGCAACAGTCTGTGTGTCCAGACTTGCAACTTTTAGTGGTAGGACACTGCATATGTTTTTGCATCTCATATAGGACCTGCATTAAGCATACTGCACATGATTGAGACAAATGTGAATTTGATACTTCGTGTACTTCTAAACTTTGTGGGGGTAGAACTTCACCAATTCCCAAAATGATTACTTAAAAGGCTCCAACTTATTTATTTCTCTGAATAGTCTTGTCATGGTTGGATGTTTATATAGGGAAAAGCTGCATCTTTTAATGAGTGAAAGCTACTCTTGAACTACTGTTACAAATATATATATCTACAACCATTTGGTCAGTGAATAGTTCGAAGCCTTTTTGAGTCGAGTCAGTAAATCACATGGCCGAAAGCTCGCTACATGGCTCAATTAGAAAGCCCAGGGGACTACACATTGCACGGCAATATAAATTATATATATGGTTAGTGAATAGTTCGAAGCCTAGTTGAGTCGAGCCAGTAAACCACTTGACCGAACACTCACTACAAGGCTCAATTAGAAAGCCCAGGGGACTACACATTGCACGACCACCGTAATCTCGTTCCTTTTAATTGCTATATTTTTCATGGGAAAAAGCTACCATTAGACGTGTGTGTACGCTACCTAATAAGAGCATCTTTGTGTTTGACTTGGGATTATTAAGTTTATTGGTTGCATTAGCAGTCGGATTTTTGGGGATTGCGCTTATCGTGAATGTGAAGATAAATCCAATATGTTTTGTTTGTCCATGCAGTATCCTATTCACATATGTCTCGTCACTAATGTTTATTTTTCATGTTTACTTCTTGTCTTGCATTAGGTATTATTGAAAAAAAAAAAAAAAAAAAAAAAAAAGAGAGAGAGAGAGACGGGATTTTTGTTTATGTGCCGGTTAAATTTGATTTTTTGTTGCAGCCGGATCTATTGAGTTTACCCCTCACATTTCCTTGTTTCGTATGAAGTTTGACAAAGTCTGTAGTCTTTTTTATTTAATGATGGATTTGATATCATTATCCTTTGATTTTCGCATTGCAATTATCGTGTGGTATTGAGGTTGTGAGTTTGTGATTTTGTGTGCACGTTATGTATAGTGATTCTTCTCACTTACTTTCAAGATTCTCTCTTCGTTTGATATTTTTGTTAAGTTTTTGAACAAATTGCTCGACACATCAATATCATTAGTCCATGTTGGTTTATCTATGCATGTTGGTGATAGCCCAGAAAGGGGGAGAAAAGAACAGTAACGAGGGCATGAACACAGGGGGAGTTCGGACTACTGTTGCCAGTGCATCTAACAGTTGCTGGAATAGTGCAGGAATGCAGGCGGAGTTCAGACAACTGTTGAGACAGTGCATAAGACAGTTGCTGGAATAGTGCAGAAATACAGGAAAAATAATGAGCATTGTGAAGAGAAGTTGTTCCTGCTACCGCATATCCTTTTATCTCATGCTTATCTGAACGAATTATCTAGTTTAATTTTGGAACTATGGTTTATTTACAGTTCACACTATCTGCTGAACTGTTTGATAAACTGTTGCAACAGTTTATATTTGCTGATGTTATTTTGAAATTGCTGACCCTTGTTCATGCATGTATCATATATTTAGGGGGAGTAAATGTTCTGACCAATCAATGCCAAAGGGGGAGAGTGTTAGAATCTCGGTGGGATTCTAAGTCCACAACACAAAGTGGAATTCTATGGAGATGTGTATTAATATGAGGAACATATTTTCCTTAGTTATCTCATTAAATAATTTGAGAAGAAATAAATTATCTCTCCATATTAATCACCTGAACGTGTATCTCCAAAATAGAAGGAATTTCACATTTTTAATATTGTGTTCATTGTCATTAATTGGTTTAGGTCTTCACAAGAATATAAAAGGAGGAGCTAATGCTGATGTTATTTGCTGAGTCTTTTATCACGTGGATGATTCACCACGTCGCCCTCCAGCGCCCTCCAAGTCTACCAAGCCAAGTGAGCAAAGGGGAAGAATGAATGGATTTACAAGAGGAGCTGCCTAAGGATCATTCACATGGGGAGATACACATGCAGGGGGAGCTGACTCCGTTGTGAACCACCTACCATAGCCACTACTATGGGAACAGTTGCTGAAACTGTGGCACTTACTATTGCAGCAGTTGATGGCACTCTTATTGCTGAAAGAGATGATGATGATGAGCTGTTCCTTTGATGCTGAAGATGATCTTTAGCTTTATTATTTTCTTCTATCCTCTATTGTTTCATTTTCAGGCAATTTACACAACGGGAGAAAATGATTATAATCAATAAATGACAAAGGGGGAGATTGTTAGAATCCATTGGATTCTAATTATACGAGAATTAAATAAAACTTGTGCCACAAGTTTGCATATACCGTGAGCTAAAGAAGGGAAGAGTCCTTGTAGTTTTTAATTCTTTTAATTTGTCATTAATTGATTTATAATAGGAATTATTCTTCTAAAGAGTTATTCTTATTTTAATGACTTGTCTTCTGCGTATATTAGCTACCTTAGACCTAAAGGACTTTGGTTTTCCTTGTTGTACAGTGAATCAAAAAACGTAGGCGAACATATATACGAGAGCAGCACGGGATCATGATTGTTAGAATTCGTTGGATTCTGACTTCGCAATGAAACGTGTAAAAGACCTGTACCACAAGTCTAGATATGACGTAATATAAGAAGGGGAGTTTTCTTGTGTTTTAATTATTTATTTGATCATTAATTGGTTAACACTTGATACGGAAATTATTCATAGATTAGGATGCAATATCTTAAGATAATGCATGAGTTTTGAAAGTCCATATTTTATGTACGTGGTAACTTGATTTCTTTGGAGTCTAGAAGAAACCCACCTGATTTGTTTACCAAATTATATGATTTGGTTACCAAATTGTGGGTCCAACTTTAAGGAATAAATTTCCTTACGTCTCTTTTAGTCATTAATTGTGCTTTATGATATATGGAATTTAAGTATGATTAGGGAACTTAATTTATTTCATATATTTATCTGATACGTCTTTATGGTTATCATTGCTAGGGAAAACAGACGTATAAAGTACAAGAGCAGAACGTGATTCTTGCGTGCCTTTTTGTAGAGAAAATATTTCTCTTTTCTTTGTTGCTCTTCCGGAACGTCTTTGATCGAGAGAAGTTTTTCACATAAAATATTTTTCCTCTCGTTTTTTTATTGTTCCATCGTGATACGTGATTTTCATAGAAAATATATCGGCTTCAAGGCTTTGTGGTGAAGACACCAAGATTCAAGGAGTATCACAAGTTTGCTTCTTCTATATAAAAAGAAGATCGGTTCTTCGGGAGAGGGGCTTAAACAGATCTCGGGAGGAGATCGATACGCCGACTGAGGGATTCAGCGTTGAAGGGAGTTCAACCGTGCGGAGCAAGGGACGTGCTGCAAATTGAAGATTTATAATTCAGCATAGTATACGAGAACGGCGTCAACAAAGAGGGAGTCTTTGTATTTTGATTAAGTCCTATTATTGTATTCGCAAAACTAAAAATTAGTAAATTTTATTTGCAGGTCCCCGTGGATGTAGGGTACAATTGTATCCGAACCACATTAAAATTTGTGTCTCGTTTATTTCTGTTTTTACGAACTGCTTCACGAACTGTTGCAAAACTTAACGCAACAGTAACGAAAAACTGAATTTGACACAAATAATTTATATCTGCACGAAATAAATTCTAACAAGTTCCACTCCAGATCTTGCGAACAAGGAATGTTGCAACAAACGAAAGCATGGTTGTCCACACGTTTCTCAATGAAGGATTTGGGAGAAGCATCTTACGTATTAGGAATACGGATCTATAGAGATAGAGCTACAAAGATGCTTGGCTTATCCCAAAGCCTGTACATAGACACAGTTATGAAATGGTTTAGCATGGAAGAATCCAAGAAGGGATTCTTTCCAATGTCCCATGGGGTTCGTCTCTCGAAATCTATGTGTCCTCAGACACCTAGTGAAATCGAGGAGATGAAAAGGACGCCTTCTGCTTCTGCCATATGAAGCATAATGTATGGCATGCTGTGTACGAGACCCGATATTGCGTATGCTGTGAGTGTCACAAGCCGATATCAGTCTAATCCCGGTCCAGCTCACTGGAAGGCCGTGAAAGATATCCTCAAGTACTTACGAAGGACTTAGGATATATTTTTGGTCTATGGGGGTACCGAGTTGAAATTAGAGGGCTATACCGACTCTAGGTTTCAATCGGATGTGGACGACTCAAAGTCGAACTCGGGATTTATATTCACGCTTAATGGTGGTGCTGTTTTGTTCGAAGAGTTCCAAGCAAAGCACGACGGCCGATTCCACTACCGAAGCTGAATACATTGCAGCGTCCGAAGTTGCAAATGAAGGGACTTGGATAAGAAAATTCATCCAAGAGTTGGGTGTCATTCCTAATGCTAATGATCCAGTACCGTTGTACTGTGATAACACCGGAGCCGTAGCGCAAGCTAAGGAGCCGAGATCTCATCAGAAGTCCAAGCATATTCTGAGGAAGTATCATGTGATCCGAGAGATCATTGATAGAGGTGAAGTTAAAGTAGAACGAGTCATCTCGGAAGAGAACGTAGCAGACCCCTTCACGAAGCCTTTACCAAGGTTGGTCCACGAGAAACATCGAGAGTCGATGGGATTGCGATTCATGGGTAGTTTGGCTTTAGGTCAAGTGGGAGATTGTTAGAGTAGGTGACCAACAAGCCAACTTGTGGCTGTGATCTTTCCATTTATTATTGTAATAAACAAACCTTTTTCGTATTAATGATAAAACACCTTGGCATTCTATATCTTTGTCCCTTTGTCACAAGCATAGATATAGTCCTTACAGTTATTACAAGTACTAGTAATTGATCGTTAGGATCGTGAGATATTTACTTTAGTATTACAACTGTTAAACGTGTTCCTAGTCGAAGGGTTACGCCACCAATGAGGATATCGGCCTTTCCCATTAAGAGACTAGCACTTAGTGTATGTGTACTGCATCTCATCAGTAAACGGTATTGTGATATCGGCATGCATAAGTGGGTGCTCGTAAGTTGACGAGTTCACTAAACTCCCTCACCCTAGAAATCTCTAAGTGGTTCTCAATAATCGAGTAGAGATATTTATGGTATAGTTGTACACCATTAGTCCTTATGACCTAGACATCACCGTGACTTCACTAGAGGACCAGCTGTATCGTGACCTGTTCCTGAGTTCCACCGAGGACCACCCCAAGGGGCAGTCCGAAATCTAGTGGGAGGTCTGTGCATTGTAGTCGGGGATTCGATCGCTAGAATAGTCTTGGATGTCCTGTGTGTTCTCATAGTTTGTAATCTCTAAGTCTCTGGCCAGAGCTGACTAAGTGTTGATTAGAGAATTCGATTCTGTAGGTCATGCTTGTAATGATTACAACACTTAGAATGATCGCACAGTTAGTGAACTACTAAGGAGGTCTCGCTGAACCAATGCCTTTAGTTCAATCGGGACATATGAATCAAAGGGATCGTACTGTACGCTAACTATATCAAAAGGTTCTTGCAGGCACTTCATTTGTATCTAGGGAATCATGCGCGTAGTGGCTAGACGCCAATCTTGATTCGTTGGGTGATTAAGGTGAAACGAGCTTCATTTTAATCATAACTCTAAGGGACGAGTTTTGACCACAAAGAGTTGTGGGCCCACGGCTAGCTTACACCTGAACCATCGAGGGTCACACTGCTCGTGCACATAAGATCTTTGAATAAACGGTCAGAGATAAAAATGTTTTATCTTTGCATAATTGGAAGTCAATATGATTGGATCCAACATTCGTAATTTGGAATTATGAATGAGAATAAGAAAAAGGAAAATAATAGGCGAACATCATAGTGAACTTTCTAAATCGGGAAGTTTCCAAATTTAGAAAGTGCACTGAATTAGGGGTTCCACTTTTGGAAAGTTGGAAATCGAGAGTTGGGACTCGTAATGACGAGGACATTATAATGATTCCGAAAATGTAATCGTTACAATTTTCCAATCATTGAATTGAGAGAAACGAGCGAATAAAAGACTAACGAACTTAAGTTGTTGGTCCCGGTCCAACTTAAGCTCGTTAGGGCTTTTATGCAAGACACTATAAATACTTGATTTATAGGTCTTGCACACAACATACAACCCTAGAAAACCCTAGCCGCTCTAACCTCTCTCGGCCGACCTCAATCCGCGGCCACCACCGCCGCCGTCGCCACCATCTCGCCGGAATCGGCCATCCATTGGCCGATCCAAATTTGTAGTTCTTTTCTCTTTTTGTTTCTTCCGTTTTATTCTAACTACTTCGTGTCTAGTGCCACGTTTTAGTAGATCGAAGTATACAAGGTAAAATCCGAGAGCATAAAGATCGAAGATCGAAGAATCGAGGAGCAGCCCCCGAGCCGACGACGCACGTGCCTCCATGCGCCACCCAAAGACAGCGCGTGAGCCACACGCGCCGCTGTAGCTCGCACCGCCACTGCTGCCGTTTCGCCGTTGCTGCCCCGGATTGCACGGATTGGTTTCCGTGGCAATCTAGCTTCGTTTAGTGCGCCTACCTCACGCTTCAAGAGGTAAAGTTTCGAATCCGTTGTCGTTCGATTCGGTTTTAATTAAATTAAATATGTATGTTCGTTTAGTAAGTATGTTGTATGATTTTATTTGACTTCATGAAATTGTTTATTTACTGCGAGCATGATTATTTGATTTAATGCGAGCATGCTATTTGATTTAATTTCGATTAAATAATTCGCATGTGTGTTGTTTTTAATTTCGCTCGAAGCGCAAAGGTACGCAATTAATTGTTTTCAATTACCGAGCATGTGTTTATGTGTTTTAAATTCGTTTAATTCACATAAAATATTTTTTTTTCGCTGCGTACACGTGTCCGATTCCCAACAGTTGTATGTCTTGGAGGCTTATATAGCCACGAAAATAAGCCCTAAGACCTAACTTGAACCCCAAGAATTCTATTTAACTAGGTAATAGAATCCTAGTTGATTTCTACTTCTATTCTAGATAAATACCAAAGATACCGAACTAGAATAAAACACATGGAAATAAATCTAAGTCCTAATAGAAGTATTACAAAATAGGACTCTAATAAATTCCAAAATAAATATGGAAAACAAATCTTTGCCAATCTTTTAATTCCAAAACTCGGCGGATTTCCTTGATCTTCAATAGTCGGAAATCTGGCGCCAACAAACTCCCCTTTGGCATAGATTGGTCATAATCCATATTTAACAAGAACTCCCCCTGCATATGATATTTTCTCTCTTTGCAGAAATGATTAACTCCCTTTGCATCACATACTGTTAGTACAATAGAAGTTGCAAGACATAGATGTTGTAACAAAGAAATTTCCTGCAACACAAAGTTATCCAAAACAAGCCCAAGGCACAAAATAAATATAACCAAGGTGATATCCAAAAGGAAGGAAATTAATCATAACCATAACAGTCCTAAATAAAACATATTTAAGCAGTTCAAAAAGGACAACAAAAAGGTTTTTCAAGGAAACTTCCCTTAATAATCATAGTCGGAGAGCAGATCATTATCATGAGAATTGCTGGACGCTTTGCCTTGCGGTTGTGGACTGCTGCTTCCTCATTAAAGTTTCTCCTTTTTGTATGGCAGTTTTTGCTGGGGCATCTGGAGTTGTTGTTACTCCCCCTTTCTGACCAGACTGTGCCAAAGTTGCAAATTGTTCATGCATGGCTGGGAGAACAGATGTAATGCTCACATGAATTTTTGGGAAATCCTCGTTGATACAACCAATTTCAGGAGCAACCAGATGTCATGGGAGCAGATTCATTAAGTGAACTCTTCTTCGCCTTGAGAGCAACTTATAAGAAATGTGGTGACAAGGAATGTTAGATCAACGAGGGAAAATGTAGACATCACTCCAATTTTTTCTGCGAGAGTTAGCAAGAGCTCCAGTTTGAGCAAACATGTACTCCCAAATGTTGACAAAAACAACATGAGTGATGCTTCAGAGAAACCCGGCATACAGTGATCACAACGGCTATGGTGTCATTGACACAAAGGGCTTAACAGTGATTTTATTCTTACACCGGTAAAAATCTTTATTCAATTCAGGAGCCACATTGAAAAATTTCCCTTCGCAAGTAACCGCGAAACCCAACAACGGAGAATCAACAGAAAGTTAGGATTCAGGTGAAGATTCTGATGACTCAGATATAGTTGGATGTACGGCAGTAAAGGTAGCATAAGTCTGCTCAGAAAGAGATTGGTGGCCACTCGAAGCGTATGACTCATCCGCAAGACCATAATTGCTCTCAAACGTCCTTTGAGGCCGGCATAGCTGAAAGTAGCTTCTTCAATTGCGATATGGTCTTCACCACCAACGTCTTCTGCCTTAGACATAGAAGGATCATTGTCAACCAGAATGTTGTCTAGCGGATCAGAGACAACACCTTATTTGGAGCTTGGGGCTGGTGACTGCACATGTGTGACTGTGGGCTCCGAATTTGTGGCCACGACAGAGATGGGAACTACAGAGACCACTGTTGTTGTCACAGACTTTGACGTTTTTCCAGACTTCTTGACGGACGGCGATGCACAGTTGTTTGTGCTTCCTCATTTCAGACCCCTCGACCGATTTTTCTCTTTCCATATTAAATCTGTGGAGCACAGAAAAGAGAAGAGATGAGTAGCTTTCGAAAAACGTAGAGAGATATTGGAGAGAGAGGTCGAGTAGAAGAAATATTGAGAAATCCTAGAAGCCCTAAAGATAGGATAGAAACAGATCCCACAAACATCACGATAAAACAGAAGTATATGCCCACACGCTTCTTTAGAGATTCGAACAGATCACGTATCAAGACAGCCATGTGTCAACAGTCAGCCAGAGGCCATAATAAACTCAGAAACCCTAGATTTCCAGAGATGTGAAAAAAATAAAAAAATCAAGAAGAAGTATATATATATATATATATATATATATATATATATATATATATATATATATATATATATATATATATATATATATATATATATATATATATATATATATATATATATATATATATATATATATATATATAGAGGGATGTTGCAGCATTATGTATAACCCAAGTTTTAAAAGGAAAGAAAACCAAGGAGGTCACAAGAGAAAAAATTTATAGTGCCTTGTTTTCAAGGATTAATCAAAAGAACTTAGAGCAAGACACGATAGAATGCCACCAACATGCTCTTGGATGCACGATATGCCTAGAGCCCCATGACCATACTCAAGAAATCATAAATTACATATTTTAATGGGGTTATGAATGCATATGCGATTAGCACAACAATTCGATCGTGAACTTCAAGAAGAATTTCACTAATACTTACCTGAACAACATCCCAAAAAAATCACACCTTTTTTTTTTGGCAAAAATCCGTAGATTTTTTTTTTTTTTTGTGATTTGTTGACATAAAGTTCAACCAAATATTAGGAGGGCAACCTTCTTAAGAATTCACATAGCTTTTAATTAGAAGTCGGGAATGCATATGCAAATGGCATAATTCTTCCTATAGGAGTATGATCTTTGAGATGAATGAGGCCATAGGCATTGATCACTCCCGATAGAGGGGGCAACACACTTCTATCGGAACTTACTGCGGAAACAAAAGGTTAATCCACAAAAACTAGCAAACCACATTTAGTCAAAATGATACCTCAATCACTACTATTCCAAGCAAAACAAGGATTAACATAAGCTGTGCGATGTTATCACATAAGTAGGTGACACATAATATGTCCGAATAGTAGATCAAGTGCAATCCGGACAAAATAAAAAGATGATTGCACTATCATGTGTATAGCTTAATTTTGCACATTGCAAATTCCAAGCGCTTTACGCAAGGAATCAAATCTAAGGAAATCCAGGAGATTTGTGAAAATATCAGCCAACTGATTGTCTGTGGACACATAGTCTATGGTGACAAGTTTCTGTTCTACTAAATTCCTGATGAAATGAAGACGAATATCTATATGTTTTGTCCTAGAATGCTGAACAGGATTTTTTGAAATATTTATGGCACTCTCATTATCACAAAAGACATGCAACTCTTTTTCACGAAATCCATAGTCATTTAACATATGTTGCATCCAAAGGAGTTGAGTGCAACAACTACCTGCAACTATGTATTCAGACTCAGCACTAGATAAGGAAATGGAATTTTGTTTCTTACTGTACCAAGATACCAAGTTGTTACCCATGTAGAAACAACCTCCTGTGGTACTTTTTCATTCATCCACATCTCCTGTCCAGACAGCATCACTGTTCCCTGCAAGACAATTGTTAGTATCTTTTGAATACCATTTTCTCAATTCGGGTGTTCCACTAACATACCGCATAATGCGCTTTACAACACTCAAATGACTCTCTTTAGGGCTTGCTTGGTACCTAGCACCAATACCTACACTGAAACAAATATCATATCTACTAGTAGTAAGATAAAACAAACTTCCTATCAAGCTCCTGTAAAGTGTGGAATCAACGTCTGTGCCATCACAATCTCGTCCCAACTTCTCAATTGAGGTCATTGGTGTTGTTAAAGGCTTTGCCGTTTTCAACCCAAATTTACTTACCACGTTCTTGACATATTTGCTCTGTGCGATAAATATCCCATCCCCTAGTTGCTTTACCTTGTCATCACTCAGAACTAGTTCCCACATGTCATTTCGAGAAAACTGCTCAAGTTCCTCAAGCTTGGCTAACACTCAAAATTCATCAAGAATTGCTTCTTTAACGTTTTTTGGTTCAACAGTGGAAGTGAAATAGACATACCTGACCATTTCTTGGTAGTCAACCTTAGGCTTATTGCAAGTTTTCATACCTTCTTTACTAGTGGTAACATCTTCAGTTGTGACATCAGATGTTGGCACTGATAGTTGTGTGATTTTGTCTTCTGGTATTTCTCTTCCATTGCTCTCAGTTTGTTCCCCCATTAGAAAGTCGCCACATAAATCTGGTGTATTGGAGTTTAGTTGGGGAACACCTTTCACACAACCTGCATTAATATTTCGTGTTAGATCCTGAAAATTCAAATTCCCCAGTCGATGGCAGCACAGATCTGTGATATCAGAGGTGGTGGAAGGGACACTGTTCAACTTGGTCAGTTTGACCAATTTTATAACAATTATCAGAGGATCTATAACCAGATAGAACACACCTGTTGTTTTGATCAAACACTTCACACTTACGCTTGGTGAACAACATTGAGTCGTATAGATCACATAACTAACTTACGCTGAGTAGGTTTGATTTCAAACCCTCTACATACAGAACGTTATCAAGGTTAGGTAATACTCCAACATCCAAGTTACCTTTTCCTTTCACAAATGCCTTGTTTCCATCACCAAGAGTAACTTGTCCACCAGACACATTATGCAGGTTCTTTAATAAATTAGATACACCTGTCATATGCTTGGAGCAACCACTATCAAAATACCAAGAGTTAGTAGTACATGATTTTAAAGAAAGAATAGCAGGAAAGCAGTTTGCATTATACTTATTCATCCATTTATTATCAGAGTATCTTCTTTGGGAATTGTGATCCCATGCAGCGGAATTGGATGATTGATATGCTAAACTCTTATTTATCATTTTTCATCTCTTAAAGCATTTTGGCCTAGCATGTCCTACTTTGTGACATAAATTACAAGTTGGCACAAACTTTTTTGTATAAGACTGTGAGGCAACATGTTGTGGAGTAGGTTTGACAGTATTATTCACAAAATTAATTTTTCGATTCGGATTTGGTTTACCATCGAACTTACTCCCAGTATAGCCAAGACCAAGTTTATCAGGATTTGAGGGATAAACATTTAAAATTTCATCTAACCTGTTTAACGGAAGAATCATAGTGCGATTTAACTTTTTAACGGGAGTTGTCACACTTCAGGTTGAGGCAGGGTTCAACATTTTTCATTGGAGCAGGATTTTTCTTGATCTGCCTTGTCTTATTGCAATCGTTGTTTCGCAAACGTCTCAGCAATTCTTTTATAATATTGTCAATATCTTCAAAGAAAAATCTTGCTTTACCTCCAGTACCTCATTTTCCAATTCAAGTTCATCGATTTTGGCCTTCAGGTTGACTTTAACTGCTTCATTCTCCTCTTCCAGTTCCTTTACTTTCTCCTTCAAACACTTGTTTTCATCACCAACCTCATGACACTGCTTTAGAAGATCGTTTAGCTGCTTTTGAATCTTCTCAATGGAGCATTCTTCATCTTCCTCTCAATCTTCTTCTCCCGTGGGAAAAAAAATGGTGTTTAAATTTCTATGATTCTCGAGATTACGAGTAGCATACCTGAGGTGTGGTGGCTCAGTGCATGTGACATCACCCTGTGTCACTTCAGTGATCCTAAGGTGTGACGGCTCAGTGTACGTGACATCATCTTGTGTCACATCAGTAACCCTGCATGTACCACATAAGTCAATACTTGTTTCCGCATCACTTGCTTCAATGTCATCATCAGATTCAGAGTTATCGTCACTCCAGGTTGTAGCAAGTGATTTTCCTTGCTTCTTTAGAGTGTTTGCACATTCAACTTGATGATGACCATAGCCGCGACATTCTCTACATCGAATCCCCTTCCTCACTTCTTGCTTATTTGTAGGACTTCTGGGTTTTCTTTCAAAACTTGTAGGATGTCCATTCATATTCACGAGTTTTCCGAAGTTTTTAGCTATTAGAGACATGAATTTTGTTATCTTGACTTCGAGTGCTGCCATGGGAACTAGGGGCACTGATGAAGTTGTCACAGCGACTGTTTGTAGAGCAATTGTTATTTCTTTATCCATTTTGCTGATGTACAACTTGTTCTCAAATGTCTGCAAATTTCCGATCAGATCTTCAAGTCGCAATGAGTTCACATCACTTGGTTCCTCAATAGCTATGACCTTGTATGCGAATCGGTCTGGCATTGATCTCAACACTTTACGAACAAGCTTGACTTCAGGATAGGTTTCACCAAGCCCATGAGCTTCATTTGAGATATCGCATAGTTTCGAATTAAAATCGCTTACGGTTTCATTCTCTTCCATTCGAAGATCCTCAAAGCGAGTGGCGAGCATCTGAAGTTTTGATAATCGAACAGAGGTTGTTCCCTCATACGATGTTTGTAATTTTTCCCATGCTTCTTTGACACACTAACATGCTGAGATGATTTTTAATTGATTGATATCAATTCCATTGAATATGGCATTCAATGCTTTGGAATTCATATTTGCGGCAATCTGCTCAGTTTTGCTCCAGTCTTTTTCATGTTTCTCAGTTTGAATTTCTTTTTCATCTGTGGCAACAGGTCGTTTCCAGCCAGTCAGAACTGTGCGCCATGCATCTTCATCCATTGACTTGATGAACATCTTCATCTTGGTCTTCCAATGAGAGTAATCGGTTCCAGTAAGCAGTGGTGGGCAAGTCGTGGAACCGCATTCCATATGAGCATTCAAATTCCCAAAATCACACACTATGTATATCTAGTGAAAGGCTCTGATACCAATTGTAGATTTATATGCCTAAGAAAATCTGTTAACCTAAGTTGTAACAGTTGTTGTGGGAACAATATTCAGTTACAACTACAATTCTTGTGTTAACACAGTTATAAACTACTGAAAGCGAGTAAACAAACACAATAATTTAATGTGGTTCAGACACAAATGTGCCCTACATCCACGTGGACCTGCAAACACGATTTCACTAGTTCAGATTTACAGTGTACGTTAATAGGGCTTATAAAAATAATTAATACTCCCTCTTTAATTCTTTATGCCGTTCTTGTACACAACTTGAACTCCGTGTCTCTTCCAACAACAGCTCCACACCGCGTGCCTCGAACTCCCTTCAGGCCTGAACTCCCTTCAGAAACGTGGTTGATCTCCCTTGAGATCTATACAACAGATCTGTATATGTTGGCACACAGCGTGGCACAGTGCAAAGATGGCACAGTCCTGCTCCGCAGAACGCCTTAGCAAACCTTCGATGCTATGAAGTGGTTTTTCTTCCAAGTAATGCACACGGTTCTTGTATGTCTTCGAGGCTTATATAGCCACGAAAATAATCCCTAAGATCTAACTTGAACTCCAAGAAATCTATTTAACTAGGTAAGAGAATCCTAGTTGATTTCTACTTCTATTCTAGATAAATACATGAAAATGATTACCTAACTAGAATAAAATACATGGAGATGAATCTAAGTCCTAATAGAAGTATTATAAAATAGGACGCTAACAAATTCCAAAATAAATATGGAAAACAAATCTTTGCCAATCTTTTAATTCCAAAACTTGGCGGATTTCCTCGATCTTCAATAGTCGGAAATCTGGCGCCAACAGTAGCTATAGAGATAGAGCTAGGAAGATACTAGGTTATCCCAAACCCTGTACATAAACACACTTATGAAACGGTTTAGCATGAAAGAATCCAAGAAGGGATTCTTGCCAATGTCCCATGGGGTTTATCTCTCGAAATCCATGTGTCCTCAGACACCTTGTGAAATCGAGGAGATGAAAAGGACGCCATATGATTCTGCCATAGGAAGCACAATGTATGGCATTGTATGTACTAGACTCGATATTGTGTATGTTGTGAATGTCACAAGCAGATATCAGTCTAACCCCGGTCCAGCTCACTGAAAGGTTGTGAAAGATATCCTCAAGTACTTGCGAAGGACTAAGGATACATTTTTGGTCTATGGGGGTGCCGAGTTGAAATTAGAGGGCTTTACCGACTTTAGTTTTCAATCGGATGTGGATGAGTCAAAGTCGAACTCGGGATTTGTATTCGCGCCTAATGGTGGTGCCGTGTGTTGGAAGAGTTCCAAGCAAAGCACGACGGCCGATATCACTACCGAAGCTGAGTATATTGCAGCATTCGAAGCTGCAAAAGAAGGAAGTTGGATAAGGAAATTCATCCAAGAGTTGGGTATTGTTCATAATGCTAATGATCCAGTACCGTTGTACTGCGATAACACCGGATCCGTGGCGCAAGCTAAGGAGCTGAGATCTGATCAGAAGTCCAAGCATATTCTAAGGAAGTATCATGTGATCCGAGAGATCATTGGTAGAGGTGAAATAAAAATAAAACGAGTCACCTCGGAAGAGAACGTAGCAGACCTCTTCACGAAGCCTTTACCAAGGTCGATCCACGAGAAACATCGAGAGTCCATGGGATTAGGATTTATGGGTAGTTGTCTTTAGGTCAAGTGGGAGATTGTTAGAGTAGGTGACCAACAAGCCAACTTGTGGCTGTGGTCTTTTCATTTATTCTTGTAATAGATAATCATTTTTTGTATTAATGATAAAACAACTTGGCATTCTATATCTTTGTCCCTTGTACAAACATAGATATAGTCCTTACAGTTATTACAATTACTTATATTTGATCTACTAGGATCGTGAGATATTTACTTAAGTATTATAACTGTTAAACCGTGCTCCTAGTCGAAGGGTTACGCCACCAATGAGGATATCGGCCTTTCCCATTAAGAGACTAGCACTTAGTGTATGTGTATTGAATCTAATAAGTAAACGGTATTGTGATATCGGCATACATAAGTCGGTGCTCATAAGTCAACTAGTTCACTGAACTCCCTCATCCTAGAAATCTCTAAGTGGTTCTCAATAATCGACTAGAGATCTATATGATATTGTTGTACACCATTAGTCCTTAAAACCTAGACATCACCGTGACTTAACTAGAGGACCAGCTGTATCATGACCTGTGTTAAGTGTATATTTTTACACTTTATCGTATCTTTTTATTTGAGCTTTTGTTGTGTTTTAACGCTAATTGGTGCTTAAAAAGTTGATTTATTGTATTTTAGGTACAAATTGAAGAATTGGAAAAGTATGGGGTCAAAACTGCAATTTTGGCGAAAATATGGGTCAAAAGTGAAAATATCAAAATTCTGAAGATTTAAGGCTCGGACCCCCGTCCCAGTTTTAGTGCAAATTGTGGGACCCCCGTCCGAGACTCCGAAGCTGCGCAGTAAAGGGATTTTAATTGCACAAGGAAACTGCCTTCTTCCCCAAGTTCTTCACCCTATATAAGACCAAGTCAAGCACACAATTGGGGATCCATCTTACGACGCAAAATCAAGAGCAAAGAAGATCAACGAAGATTCAAACATAGTTTTTCTTATTTAATTTATTTATTTTATTTTATTTATCATAAGAATTACGAGTAGCTAAGTCTTTATTTCTAGGATTTTATTTGGAACCCTATGTGGGATTTATGAACCCTTTTCTATGATTTTATGCAAGTTTTAATTCCGGATTATTTCTTCTACTTGTTTTATTAAGTGCATGAACTTGATCAACTTATGTGCTTTTATGTTATTGTTAATCGCATGAATCGGAAGATCGGGTTAATAATTAGAACTGTGGTAGAAGAGCCTTTGTGGTATTAACATAGGAATATAGTTAATCTCTTAGGTAGCCATTATTGAGATTTGTGCTTAATACTGTGTTCTAGAATTAATTGCATAGGAATATAGTAATTGAATCTAGAGTATTAGAATCGTAATACACGCGGAAGCGGGTTATGATTATTTTAGCATCTCAGGTTAATAACTCGGGTTAATTGCTTGCATAATTGAAGAAATTGGGGGAGTAATAATCACATAGGGGGAAGAATAAAATCCTAGGCTTGCTTATCTTGATTAAATCTTCGTTTTAAATTGCTTTCTTGTTTTTGCTTGTTTTTAATTTAGTTTAATTCTCTCTAAAGTCGACTGTGTAGGGTGGGCTTGATAATAATTGGTAGAATTTAGCGTCTAGGATTAGATAATTAAATATTCCCTGTGGGTTCGATATCCGGACTTTTAGTCCACTATATTACTTGTACGATACGTGCACTTGCGTGTAGGTTTTCGACCAACAAGTTTTTGGCCCTGTTGTCGGGGAATGTTTTAATTATTTATTTTATTCTAGCTCTAAATTTGAACAATTTTCACGATTCACCCAAATTAATTTTTTTTTAATATTTTTTTTTCTCTTTTCTTTGGTTACATGTCAGGTTACAATTTTCGCGAAACTCAAACGGGATATGAATTGCTTCCGTCTGGCGAATACCTCCAAAATACCTATAATATGCCGTTACTTTGTTCAAGATGTGGTGGAGATCATTACACTAACCAATGTTGGTATGCACCGAAAGCGAATAATTTCATAGATAACACCAACGGCGGTTATTGGAACACATACACCAACACGCCACGAGAGCCCACTGTTCAGGAGTGTTATTTGAATTCCGTCCTTGAAGAATTTATGAAATCCACTCAAGCATCTATCCGGAGACTGGAGTTACAGTTGGAAGAATTCAAGCGCCAAAGGTCTCTTGAAAATATTTCAGACAATATCGAGAATGATTGCAACAAAGAAAATTCGTCTACAACTTGTAGTGAGAAAAATCCTTTAGACCTAGAAAATATTGTCGATGAGAAGGAAAATGAACTTACGAAGACGCTTAAGGAGGATGAATATGAGAATGCAATCGAGCTCAACTCCAAAGATGTCTCGGAACAAGAGAAGAAGGGGATGGATGTGGTTAGTGCAAATATTCAAATTGATGATCTTATTGTTATTCCTGACGTGGATTTGAAGGCATCAATAGAGGTTGATGAGAAGACGAATGTGTTTGAAGTGGAGGTTATACGCGGACGTGAGGTTTTTGTGTACCGATTTGAGGGAGCGGGTGATGAAGATCCCATCTTGGCTTCGTACCGATTGATTACAACTAAGAAAGACTACAAGCTAAGGTGGACCCTGACATATTGCAATCCTATCCTTGTATCGGTTGCAATTGAAGTGAAAAAGCTCATGGATGGATGCACAATCTACAAGGCTTTGGATTGGACATAAAAATTTCAACAAGCAAAGTCTGGCTGAAGACTTTAAACTTAGCGCTTCTCGGGAGGCAACCCGAGCTTTATTGTTTTTCGTAGTTTTCGTTAATTTTTTGTTTCGTTTTTTTTTATTTTCATAAGCATGCATTCTAATTCACTATTTGAATTTTACTTTTCAGGGTCGAAAACGTGATCGAGGGTCGAGTCAGCCGTCTGTAAAAAAAAAAAAAAAAAAAGAAAGAAAATTGCACCACTGCCTGTGGGACGGCCGTCCCAAAAATAGGTGTAAATGTGGGACGGCCGTCCCAAAACCAGTAAGTAGAAAAAATTTCGGACGGCCGTCCGAAATTTAGCACAAAAACCGGGACGGCCGTCCGAACCTAGTTGGGGCGTTTTAAATGTTTAAAAATCAGATTTTCTCCCCCATTATTTCCTAAACCCTCCTCGTTCGTTCTCTCCAAATCCTACACACAAGGAGGCTAGAGAATCGAACCAAATTCTCCAAAATCTACTCTTTCAAGGCACGCCCACAAGGTGTTCGACATTTTGCTCCAACCAAATTTTGAGTTCGATTGTCAACCAATTCTCACCGAATCTATTCCAACCTCTCTCCCAACTATGTCATCCAACAAACGAGGCCACACGAGCTAAGCATCATCTTCCAAAGGGAAGGGAAAGGGAAAGAAAAATGTCACCGTACCCGAGCTTTCCAATGAGGACGAGCGTGAGAGAGCGAGGGAGGAGAACCCCGATCACATCGACTCCGACTAAATCAGGTGTTTTCTATCCTTAAACTTTGTGCTAATTTCGTTGAGGGCAACGAAAATTTTAAGTTTGGGGGTGAAAAACATGTTATTTTTGTGCTTGTTTGTTTTAGTTTGCATGCATTAGGTTTTATTCGTTTTTATTGTTTTTCTCGTTTTTCCGAAAAAAAAAAATTGCTTGAGTCGAATGCATCGATGATTTATGATGATGAGAGGTGATCAATGTTTGATGATGAGATTGCTTCTTTTGTGTGATAAGGATTTGATGTTTGTTTAGCTTTCGATTCAACGGGACTTAGAAGCGAATTATTGCTAGGAATCACATTTTGTGCATTGCTTTGGTTGAATGTTTTGTATTTTAAATTTGGAATTAATTTGTGCTAGATCATGCTATGTTCGGTTTTAAGACTCACCTTAGGAAAGTTATGATACGAAGTATTGAGTAGTGAGTGATTTGGGATATGATTTGGGCCTTCTTTGAACCATTTGAGCCTTTCAAGCCGACCTTTTTATCGAAATATTCCTTAGAACCTTGATTTGAGCCTCGGAGAAAAGGTGTTCTTTCTTTTAGCCATGTGTATAAGGTAGAAAAGTGGAGACTCTTGAAAAATTAACCCTTGAAGTTCGGTCGAAAATTTTTATAAGGACATTCTTCTTCTTCGAAAAAAAAAAAAAAAAAAAAAAAAGAAGAAGAAGAAGAAGAAGAGACTAGAAGGGAGAAATAAGGACTAGTTGTTGAAGTATTTTTGAAAACTCGATCCATTGCCTCAAAAGCAAAAGTGGAGACTTTTGACTTTTGAAAATCGAGTTTATTAAAGTCCGTAGAGGTGAATTCATTGTATCAAACGCCTATCTTTCAAATTTTGGCGTAATCACCTAAATTCAAGAAGAATAGCCACACATACCCATATTTCCTACCTCGAACCAAAGAGCCTAACAATTGAAAGCCACAAAGCCCCAATGATCCCAATAGCTTAATGTTCGATATTAGCAGAGTAGAATAATTTGGTGAGTATTTGGAGTCAAGCATATGCATGTAAGTATAAATTCTTTCTATCTTTAATTTGCAAATATTGGATGCTTGAAGCAATTGTATGAATTGTGGTTTTTGGTAATGGTGAGTGACTAAGTGTTGTTGAATTTTGAGCTTGCGAATGCCTAAGAATTGTCATTATAATTACAAGTTCTGAAAACGTGAAGTTGACCATTGATCTATGTGATGAGATGTTATAGTTGAGTTATTTGCTTATTGGTAGATTTTGCTTGAGGACAAGCAAAAGTTCATGTTTGGGGGTGTGTTAAGTGTATATTTTTACACTTTATCGTATCTTTTTATTTGAGCTTTTGGTGTGTTTTAACGATAATTGGTGCTTTGAAAAGTTGATTTATTGTATTTTAGGTACAAATTGAAGAATTGGAAAAGTATGGGGTCAAAACTGCAATTTTGGCAAAAATATGGGTCAAAAGTGAAAATATCAAAATTCTGAAGATTTAAGGCTCGGACCCCCGTCCCAGTTTTAGTGCAAATTGTGGGACCCCCGTCCGAGACTCCGAAGCTGCGCAGTAAAGGGATTTTAATTGCACAAGGAAACTGCTTTCTGCCCCAAGTTCTTCACCCTATATAAGACCAAGCCAAGCACACAATTGGGGATCCATCTTACGACGCAAAATCAAGAGCAAAGAAGATCAACGAAGATTCAAGCATAGTTTTTCTTATTTAATTTATTTATTTTATTTTATTTATCATAAAAATTACGAGTAGCTAAGTCTTTATTTCTAGGATTTTATTTGGAACCCTATGTGGGATTTATGAACCCTTTTCTATGATTTTATGCAAGTTTTAATTCCGGATTATTTCTTCTACTTGTTTTATTAAGTGCATGAACTTGATCAACTTATGTGCTTTTATGTTATTGTTAATCGCATGAATCGAAGATCGGGTTAATAATTAGAACTGTGGTAGAAGAGCCTTTGTGGTATTAACATAGGAATATAGTTAATCTCTTAGGTAACCATTATTGAGATTTGTGCTTAATACTGTGTTATAGAATTAATTGCATAGGAATATAGTAATTGAATCTAGAGTATTAGAATCGTAATACACGCGGAAGCGGGTTATGATTATTATAGCATCTCAGGTTAATAATTCGGGTTAATTGCTTGCATAATTGAAGGAATTGGGGGAGTAATAATCACATAGGGGGAAGAATAAAATCCTAGGCTTGCTTATCTTGATTAAATCTTCGTTTTAAATTGCTTTCTTGTTTTTGCTTGTTTTTAATTTAGTTTAATTCTCTCTAAAGTCGACTGTGTAGGGTGGGCTTGATAATAATTGGTAGAATTTAGCGTCTAGGATTAGATAATTAAATATTCCCTGTGGGTTCGATATCCGGACTTTTAGTCCACTATATTACTTGTACGATACGTGCACTTGCGTGTAGGTTTTCGACCAACAACCTGTCCCTGAGTTCCACCGAGGACCGCCCCAAGGGCCAGTGTTCGTGCAATCCGAAATCTAGTGGGAGGTATGTGCATTGTAGTCGGGGATTCGATCACTAGAATAGTCTTGGATGTCCTGTGTGTTCTCATGGTTTGTAATCTTTAAGTCTATGGCCAGAGCTGACTAAGTGATGATTAGGGAATTTGATTATCTAAGTCATGCACGTAACGATTACAACACTTAGAACGATTGCACATTTATTGAACTATAAAGGAGGTCTCAATGAACCAATGTTTGTAGTTCAATCGGGACATGTGAATCGAAGGGATCGTAATGTACGTTAACTATATCACCCCGGTTTTTGCAGGCACTTCATTTGTATCTAGGGAATCATGATGCGTAGTTGCTAGACGCCAATCTTGATTCGTTGGGTGATTAAGTTGAAACGAGCTTCATCTTAACTATAACTCTAGGGACGAGTTTAAACCACAAAGAGTTGTGGACCCACGGCTAGCTTACACACGAACCATCGAGGGTCGCACTGCTCGTGCACTCGAGTTCTTTGAATAAACGGTCAAAGATAAAAATGTTTAATCTTTGCATAATTGGAAGTCAATACGATTTAGTCCAACATTCGTAATTAGGAATTATGAACGAGAATAAGAAAAGGAAAGAACTAGACGAACATCTTAGTGAACTTTCTAAATTGGGAAGTTTCCAAATTTAGCAAGTCCACTGATTTAGGGTTTGTAGTTTTAGGAATTTGAAATCGAGATTTGGCATTTGTAACGACGAGGACGTTTCAATAATTCCCAAAATATAATTGTTATAATTTTCCGATCATTGTATTATGAGAAACGAGCGAAGAAAAACTAACGAACTTAAGCTGTTGGGTTCGGTCCAACTTAAGCCCGTTGCGGCTTATATACAAGACACTATAAATACAATATTAATAGATCTTGTACACAAGTGAGAAAAACACAATAAACCCTAGCCGCTCACACACACACGTCCGCTGCCAATCTCCACCGCCGCCGCTTCGCCGCCGTTGCTCCAGAGTGCACGAATTGGTTTCTGTGGCAGTTTGCTTCAATCCGAGAATTCACCTCATGCTTCAAGAGGTATTTTTCAGCTCCGTTTAATTAGGTTTTTAATTTAATATGATTAAATTAATCGTTGATATTCACAGTATGATTTTACTTGAATGATTTCGTGAAATTGTTTATGTATGAATTATGATTTACTGCGAGCATGCTACTTTGATTTAATTATCGAATTAATTATACGCATGTTGTATTTTAATTTCGCTGGAAGCATTAAGGTATGCAAATGTTTATTTTAATTTGCGCTGGAAGCATTAAGGTACGGAATTAATTGCTATTATCGAATACGTATTCATATGATTAAACTTGTTTTTCATATAAAATTTTTATTTTTCCCTCCGTAAACGTGCCTGATTCCCAACAGAATCCACCTTTCAAATCAAGGCAATCATTGCAGTCCATGAATGTAACAGAAATGATAGGGTGACTTGTGCAACTTCCAAGTGGTTGGCCACTAAATTTGCAGACAAAATAGTTACTTATTCAAGATCGCCATTGGACTCTATGATGATTGTGGTCCAAAATGACTGCAAATTGTTATTTAGTAGACACCAACTGTATAGAGCAAATAAAAAGACAATAGAGAAGAGTACAAGGTCTAATATTGAGCATTATTGACTCATATGGAGGTATGCTCAGGAAATTAAAAAGTCTAGTCCTAGGACCATTGTAGGAATTAAAGGAAGTGGTGAAACATATTAACTGAAGTTCAAAAGAATTTATATTTGCTAGGATGCATTGAATCAGAGATTTCTTAATGGGTCTAGGCCAATTATCTTCTTAGATGGTTGTCACTTGAAGTCCATATATGGTGGGATTCTTCTATGTGCAGTGAGAATAGATGAAAATAATGGCATGTATCCCTTTGCATATGCTGGTGTAGAAAAGGAAAATAGAGAAAATTGATTGTGGTTTATGAATTTGCTGAAAGAAGACTTGAAGATTGAGGAGAGTCAGCACTGGACCATCATGAGTGACAAGAAAAATGGGTTATTAGATATAGTAGAGGAAGTTCGGCCTAATAGTGAGCACATATTTTGTGTTATGCACTTGTACTATAACTTCAAGGTATCACATAAATGATTGGCACTGAAGAACATTATGTGGAAAGTTGGTAGAGCTTCAAAGGCGGTAGATTTTGAATGATTTATGAGAGATTTGTCCTCCAAAGATAAAGATGCTTTCAAATGGCTTGCAAAAAGGCCTGTTGCACATTGGAGTAGAGCTTTTTTCAATACAAATTCAAAAGTGATACCCTTTTGAATAATATAAGCTTTAATGCAATGATTCTAAGGCCTAGACGTTTACCAATAATTGATATGTTGGATGCAATCAGAAATACCTTGATGAAGAGGCTACACGTGAAGAGGAATGCGATAGCAAGCTACAAGGGTGAGATATGTCCTAACATTCAGAGACAGATAGAGGAGCTGAAGAAAAAATCAATGGAGTTCATAGAAAATTGGAACTGTAAGGATCAATTTGAAGTTGAAAATTTCTATGGTGATAGATTTAAGGTGCATTTGGGAGATAAAACTTGTGGTTGTAGAAAGTGGTAAATCTCTGGAATTTCTTGTGCACATGCCATTTCAGGCATGTAGTATCTGGGGAAAATACCTGAAGATTATGTCGAAGAATCGTATAAGAAGAGCACCTATATGAGAGTTTACAATCACTTACTCGACACACTTGAAGGAATTGAATCTTGGCCTGAATCTGAAAAGCCACCCTTATTTTCTCCAGACATTGTGAAGATGCTAGGCAGACCTAAACTGCACAAAAGAATAAGGCAACCAACGGAGATCAATGGTCCGAAGGACATCCAACCTCCAGTTGCCAAAATAGTAACAAGAATTGAGAGTTTGGATACAAAAGATATCATAATAAGATGTAGTTCATGTCATAAAAAATCACAACGCAAGACGTTGTCCCTTGAAGAAGGCAAGTGGTGCAGTTAATGATAAAGGTCATTTATATGCATAGTTTTTCAACTATTCATTATTTTACGAGTTAGTTAATTGTTAACCAATGCAGTTGATTTTTTTTCCAATGCTAGAGAAAGAAGTCAAACACACAAGCTACGGTCACTCAACAACAAATTCAAACTGTGACAGAACAACAAAGCCAAACTACATTTGAACCTCATTTGAAAGTTCAAACAAGTAATGTTATCAAGAGAAAGGTATTTAGATTTTGTGATTTGTATTCAAAGTGACTTTTTGTGTTAATTTATGATTTTGTGATTTTTTTTATTTCTTATATTCCTGTAGAGGAAGCTTGTTTTTGACATTAAATAGTGCTCTACAAAGGTCTGGATATGGGAACGATGCAAGTCTTAAACTCTTTGCTTTAGGATGTGCCTGTATTTATGTAACAAATAATTCTTAATATAGTGGAAAGGTTAATAAAAAGTACTGTCATAACACAATTAAAAAACTTTAACATTAGACCTTTATATACTCGGTCCACTCATCATTTGTCATGTTGATGGTGTTGGTCGCATGATTGTAAACATTGCCTGTTTTCGTAGTTAAAGGCAACCATGCTTGATACTTATTTTATGTAATCGTATCTATTCTTCATTTGTCTTTGAGAAACCACAAAATTATAATTATTCTTGAGAGCGTAAATAACCTTGGTCCAAGATTCCGCCTTAAGACTTCCTCATTCTCTACCATTTAAAGCAACTTCTTGCATACATGATTTAAGGAAACATTTATCGACTTCGCTATTATTCCATCTGACTCTATTATTTTCATATGATTCCTCCATTCCTACACTAATGGATGTTCATGTACAAAATAAAAATTAAACCTAAGATACATTATCACATATCATTACTACATATAAATAGACACATAATAAAACAAGAACTGAGCTAAGTGACAATGTTAAACCATAAAACATGCATTGTTCCGAGTTGTCTTCATTTTTACTCACTTTATAACTATTTATGCATCAAATAAATATATCTATATGAAGTATTCAGTCTTCAATTATAAGGGTTCAACTTATTCGCCATCCTAATTAAATAAAAGATGAATGGATAAAAATAATTTGCAATAGAATACATCCAATTTTTTTTTTTATGAAATAAAAATATGCACCCAAATGAAGCTTTTCAAACTACATGAGTGTCTCGTTGTTCACAATAATGCTTGTTCTCTATTTTTTTTTATAATTATTAAAGCACTTGGTGTGTTGCAATATAAAAAAATGAATAATAGTTCCTATACTCACAAATCTCTTCAACTATTGCACTATCAAAACTGATTAATTTTTTTGAAAACAAATAAAAGATATATCATTAATATGATAAAATATACAAAGTTTGATATGAAGTCTGAAACTTGAGACCAAGAACAAGAAACCACAAACTTAAGTGAACTCCTTGTTAATAAATGAGCAGCCTTATATCCCATGGAAGGAAATTCCATGGGATAGAGAAAATTTCAAACAATTTCAAATTATCACCAACTCTTTCACAATTTACCCTATTATTAATAATGGATAGAAAATCTAAATAAAGTCCTATGTACCCTGAATATAAATAGCATATTTATCATAACATAAAAAACGCAGGAATATAAAGGCTTGTTTGAAAAAATCTCGTTAACAATTCTCGTGTGATATTTTTGTGATTTTCACAGCCGTCGCCTACAGGATAATTTTTAGTGGAGAAGGAGAGAACTATAGTGTTATGAGGTAGGGTAGAAATTTAAAAGATTATTGAAGGATAAAAGAGTCCAGAATTCAATCAGATGTTGCTCTGACCGAGTATGCGTCAGATTTTTAGCGGAGTGGTTAAGAGATTCACGGACTCGTTCAGATATTGTTACCAAATGGGCTTAATCTTGTTCATTTCTCTTCCATGTAAGAATAATTGGTTGTCATATTATTTGTAGTGGATAACATTAATTTGGTCGAAAATTCTAATTCTGCTATGATAGATGGAATCAAACAACTTTTTAGTTATAAAAATAGACACAAAATAAAAGACATTAATTAGGAGTCTTAAAGTTGAATTATAATACAATTCGCAAAATTACTTGATAATCCGCCACTATGCATCGGGTCAAGTATAAAGTGATACATAATAAGTAAATTACATATGTAATACAATAAGAAATAATACATAATATTAGTAAGTCATAGAGTAAACCGAGTCGTTCATTAACATTATCACGGTATCTAGAATGACAACTTGTAAGTTGATGCTCCTGTGGATTGCTCGTTAAGTGTAAGCAGCGTAAATGTTCTTTTAGGGGTGAAAACATGTCCTGTGAAATGAGACTCCCTACGTGAAAGAATTTCGTGACTAGGAGCATCCATGAAATCGTGTTGCACTTTCATTTTTTTTACTTTGTGTGCCGTTGCGAATGTTCATTGTGTTTCCTTTACACTTATCTGTAGACACGGTAGAAAAGTGTCAGTGGATGTGTCAGAGATCTCAACCGGATCATTTGCGTTGAAGCCACTTCCTGTTTTGCCTGTCTTGGAGCCTTGTCTTGTTTTAGATGCGTTTATTCCATGTCCTGCTTTGATTCATGTAAAGATTTTTTTCACCAGCGGAACACCAAAATCATCATTACATTAAAATAATAGCTTCAAGTCCTTTCAATTTTCTGTTCCCTTGTTAAAAAAATTTGAAACTCGTGGATAAGGCAGCAAGTAAATAATAGAGTGTATAAAGTAAATAATAATGTTTGTGTAAAACGTGTATCTTAATACATGCACGTATAGACACAAATTTCAGAATTACATTTTTATTATAATAAGTAGCTAACTGTAGAGTCTGATTTGGTTCAGAGTTACAAAATACACATTGTACGAAATTTCAGAATTACATGCATGTAAAATGTGCGAACTAACTGTAGAGTCTCAAGGAAAAAAATATAATTAGTTTGGGGGAATATAGACTTACAGCCTCAAGTGTACTTCATTCAACAATCGACACATAGACATAGTTTATTTAGGGATCAAAGATGACTTCATATGTTGTCAATACTGCGATAAACATATCAGTACTCGAAATTTCAGCCACAACACTTCAATTGGGAGAAGATAGGAATATAATTATAAAAAAATAAATCTGCATATATGAGTTCAAGATAAAAACACATGCATAAAAAAATCTGCATAAAAAATCTGCTCAAGAAAAATCGACATATATGAGTTCGAGATAAAAAAATCTGCACAAGAAAAATCTGCATTTATGAGTTCGGGATAAAAAAGTTTGTATAAAAGAATTTGCATATGGGAATAAGTAATATGTTCCAGTAACATTCTTAATATTATCCAAATAAGAAATAATACTCTAATAAGACAATCCAGGTAACATATACTATTACAAATTCACACAACATAAGTTCTATAAATAAGGACTACAAATAAGGTTTAAAATATTCACACAGCATAAGGTCTACAAATAATATAATATGCCGAATATTCTATCGAAGTGCTCACATAGCATTAGCTATGTCATCACCCACACATCGTCTCGTTCTTATAATTCGATCCCGTCCCCTAAATGATGATACATGAAACATAGTGCAGTCGTACCCCAAGCATAATCCTTAACTATGTCAAAATTCTCAATGAAGGACAAATAATTAACTCAAACTGATTTTCCCGTATTGTCAGATAGTGTCGTGCAACCCAACAAGCATAATATATAAGCTCTAATAGCCACTTTATGCATTTCAGCATCATCTGAATCCTTCACATCTCCGAATGTAATACGTAGTCACTATATTGTCACACTAGATTTACCGCATAAAGCACACACGACATTGCTCATGGATATCCCCATGGCTTTACTAAGAACCACATGCCCCGACTATTTCTCTCGTTCAATAAGTGATATTGGTAATCCTACCTCGAAAATCCTAGCAAACAACTCACATCATCCAATGTGATTGTCATTTCTCCAAATGGCATGTGGAAGGTTGTCATCTCTCTAAAAATGCACTAAGTATCAACTTATCAATGGTAACATAAGAACATTTCACCAGCCCATAAAGTCCTCTGATAAGAGTCCACCTCTTCAAGTATATTCAAGGAAGAAAACGATAGCACGTGATAAGGAGCAGATGACAGAAACTGAATTGCAGTTATTGGGTTTAAATTATCCACATAACATCCTGGATATTCTCAAATAATCTTATCCCCTATTTTTAGGAACTTAGCTATGTCTAGCAGTTATCCTATCTATTATAAATAATTAGGGAATTGTAATTTTAGGATTAGCCATTGAAATTGTAATCTGAATGAACTATTGGAGATTTGTCTTCTCGAACTTGACAAAGGTTAATAGTTGTATTTGTGTTTAAGATTCTTGCACTTTTACGGCTATTAAACATATTTCTTTCTCTCATTTTTATATGACATTTCTGCTCCTATCATTTTGGTATCAGAGCCAGGTTGATCCAAAATGGTTTCGACACGATCGTCCACCCTTCAACCGGAAACACACAATTCACAACCCAATTCTCCTCAAAATATACCAAACACTACGACGCAAATCCCATCAACGGTTGATCCCATAACAATGCAACTGGCTTCCATTGCCTCTCGTCTTGATATGATGGACACACTTGTGGCAGATGTTGCAGCACTCAAGGCTACTGACAATGGGGCGACGCTTCCTGATTTTATCCCACCAGCAACTAGCAAAGGCAAAACAAAGGAGTTCTGTTAGAATCCCTTGGATTCTAATTATACGAGAATTAAATAAAACTTGTGCCACAAGTTTGCATATACCGTGAGCTAAAGAAGGGAAGAGTCCTTGTAGTTTTTAATTCTTTTAATTTGTCATTAATTGATTTATAATAGGAATTATTCTTCTAAAGAGTTATTCTTATTTTAATGACTTGTCTTCTGCGTATATTAGCTACCTTAGACCTAATGGACTTTGGTTTTCCTTGTTGTACAGTGAATCAAAAAACGTAGGCGAACATATATACGAGAGCAGCACGGGATCATGATTGTTAGAATTCGTTGGATTCTGACTTCGCAAGGAAACTTGTAAAAGACCTGTACCACAAGTCTAGATATGACGTAATATAAGAAGGGGAGTTTTCTTGTGTTTTAATTATTTATTTGATCATTAATTGGTTAACACTTGATACGGAAATTATTCATAGATTAGGATGCAATATCTTAAGATAATGCATGAGTTTTGAAAGTCCATATTTTATGTACGTGGTAACTTGATTTCTTTGGAGTCTAGAAGAAACCCACCTGATTTGTTTACCAAATTATATGATTTGGTTACCAAATTGTGGGTCCAACTTTAAGGAATAAATTTCCTTACGTCTCTTTTAGTCATTAATTGTGCTTTATGATATATGGAATTTAAGTATGATTAGGGAACTTAATTTATTTCATATATTCATCTGATACGTCTTTATGGTTATCATTGCTAGGGAAAACAGACGTATAAAGTACAAGAGCAGAACGTGATTCTTGCGTGCCTTTTTGTAGAGAAAAATATTTCTCTTTTCTTTGTTGCTCTTCCGGAACGTCTTTGATCGAGAGAAGTTTTTCACAGAAAATATTTTTCCTCTCGTTTTTTTATTGTTCCATCGTGATACGTGATTTTCATAGAAAATATATCGGCTTCAAGGCTTTGTGGTGAAGACACCAAGATTCAAGGAGTATCACAAGTTTGCTTCTTCTATATAAAAAGAAGATCGGTTCTTCGGGAGAGGGGCTTAAACAGATCTCGGGAGGAGATCGATCCGCCGACTGAGGGATTCAGCGTTGAAGGGAGTTCAACCGTGCGGAGCAAGGGACGTGCTGCAAATTGAAGATTTATAATTCAGCATAGTATACGAGAACGGCGTCAACAAAGAGGGAGTCTTTGTATTTTGATTAATTCCTATTATTGTATTCGCAAAACTAAAAATTAGTAAATTTTATTTGCAGGTCCCCGTGGATGTAGGGTACAATTGTATCCGAACCACATTAAAATTTGTGTCTCGTTTATTTCTGTTTTAACGAACTGCTTCACGAACTGTTGCAAAACTTAACGCAACAGTAACGAAAAACTGAATTTGACACAAATAATTTATATCTGCACGAAATAAATTCTAACAATTGGCATCAGAGCCTGTCACTAGATACACTTAGTGAGATTTTGGGATTTAATTCTTTTTTATTTTTTTTGTGCAGATATGAATAATCATCGTGAAGGCGCATTTCTACCACCTCTATTGGGTGAATTGAACTACTCTGATTGGAAAATAAGGATGAAGATGTTCATCAAATCAATTGATGAATGGGCCTGGCGCGCGATTCAATTTGGTTGGACACCTCCTACCTCAATGAATGAGTCACACGAGATCATTCAAACGCCAAAAGAAAAGTGGAGTGATGAAGAAGTACGAATAGCAGATTATAATTCCAAGGCAACCAACGCTATCTTGAGTTGTATCGATGACGAACAATTCAAATTGATATCAATGTGCAAATCAGCAAAGGAGGCATGCGATATTCTACAAGAGACCTACGAAGGAACTACTCTGATAAGCAAGTGCAAAGAGACTGCTGCTGAAACTGTTGTAACAGTTGGACAGACAGTTCAAACAGAACTCAGGTATGATAATTTGCCTTCAATAGACGACAACGGTTTAACTTCCTTTATTCTTGCAGGTGATGATGGGGATTCAGAAAACAACAACGATGATGACGAGGCAACCTTGAAAGAATTAATGAAGAGCTACGAAAGGATGTACGAAAATTTTCTTCAGGTATGCGAGTCGAATAAAGTCTTAGAAAAAGAGAAGCTTGTTCAAATTCAGGAAAACAAAGTGTTGAAGGTAAGAATTTCTACTCTTGAACAAAATGCTATTTCTGCTAGTAGAGAAACTGATAGTTTGAAGGCTAAATTTGCTAAAACCCAAGATTCTATTTCTAAATTAAATACAGGTAGGGTAAATCTGAATGAAACTTTGAGAACAAGTCAGCCGAACTATGGTCATCTAGGTAGAGGGGGTAATAAACTATTTGATGATGCTTTGAAACAGAAAGAATATCCAATAGGAAAAATCAATATTGTTAAACAATCCACTGTTTCACAGACTGTTGCGACTGTTACGTCAAAACAGTCATCTCAAAGAAAACGTTTTGTGCCTATTTGTCATTTTTGTCATGTTCCTGGTCATATACGACCCAAGTGTTTTAAGTACTTGAAAATGGTTAAGAGAATAATGGCCCGCTCACCACTTTCCGCTAAAATTGATCACACTTTTGTGTCGTCTCAAAAACCCAAGATAAAGGTTGATTTAGTGAATAAAACTCAACAAAAAATCTGGGTAAAGAAGTCTGATCTTAATTGTTTATCTGCCATTTCTTCTTTAAAATCGTATGATGATAGTACTAACTGTTCCAACAGTTCTGTTGACAAAATTGGATTGGGGCATAAGAAACTTGATCTTCTGAATTTTGATAATTTGAGTGCGAAAAATAATTCGATGAATCCTATTCAGCATTCGAGAACTAAGCTTACTGATATTTGTCATCGTTTCATAAGGGGCTTGGTTGAAAAGGGGGTTGTCTCAATTGATTATGCTGCAACGGAGAATGAATTAACTGATGCTTTTGCAAAAACCCTTGATGCACAGAGATTTTACTCCTTGCGAAAATCGTTGGGAATTTATGTTGTTTAATCTGATGCAGTTGCATAAACTGTTGCAACAGTCTGTGTGTCCAGACTTGCAACTTTTAGTGGTAGGACACTGCATATGTTTTTGCATCTCATATAGGACCTGCATTAAGCATACTGCACATGATTGAGACAAATGTGAATTTGATACTTCGTGTACTTCTAAACTTTGTGGGGGTAGAACTTCACCAATTCCCAAAATGATTACTTAAAAGGCTCCAACTTATTTATTTCTCTGAATAGTCTTGTCATGGTTGGATGTTTATATAGGGAAAAGCTGCATCTTTTAATGAGTGAAAGCTACTCTTGAACTACTGTTACAAATATATATATCTACAACCATTTGGTCAGTGAATAGTTCGAAGCCTTTTTGAGTCGAGTCAGTAAATCACATGGCCGAAAGCTCGCTACATGGCTCAATTAGAAAGCCCAGGGGACTACACATTGCACGGCAATATAAATTATATATATGGTCAGTGAATAGTTCGAAGCCTAGTTGAGTCGAGCCAGTAAACCACTTGACCGAACACTCACTACAAGGCTCAATTAGAAAGCCCAGGGGACTACACATTGCACGACCACCGTAATCTCGTTCCTTTTAATTGCTATATTTTTCATGGGAAAAAGCTACCATTAGACGTGTGTGTACGCTACCTAATAAGAGCATCTTTGTGTTTGACTTGGGATTATTAAGTTTATTGGTTGCATTAGCAGTCGGATTTTTGGGGATTGCGCTTATCGTGAATGTGAAGATAAATCCAATATGTTTTGTTTGTCCATGCAGTATCCTATTCACATATGTCTCGTCACTAATGTTTATTTTTCATGTTTACTTCTTGTCTTGCATTAGGTATTATTGAAAAAAAAAAAAGAAAAAAAAAAAGAGAGAGAGAGACGGGATTTTTGTTTATGTGCCGGTTAAATTTGATTTTTTGTTGCAGCCGGATCTATTGAGTTTACCCCTCACATTTCCTTGTTTCGTATGAAGTTTGACAAAGTCTGTAGTCTTTTTTATTTAATGATGGATTTGATATCATTATCCTTTGATTTTCGCATTGCAATTATCGTGTGGTATTGAGGTTGTGAGTTTGTGATTTTGTGTGCACGTTATGTATAGTGATTCTTCTCACTTACTTTCAAGATTCTCTCTTCGTTTGATATTTTTGTTAAGTTTTTGAACAGATTGCTCGACACATCAATATCATTAGTCCATGTTGGTTTATCTATGCATGTTGGTGATAGCCCAGAAAGGGGGAGAAAAGAACAGTAACGAGGGCATGAACACAGGGGGAGTTCGGACTACTGTTGCCAGTGCATCTAACAGTTGCTGGAATAGTGCAGGAATGCAGGCGGAGTTCAGACAACTGTTGAGACAGTGCATAAGACAGTTGCTGGAATAGTGCAGAAATACAGGAAAAATAATGAGCATTGTGAAGAGAAGTTGTTCCTGCTACCGCATATCCTTTTATCTCATGCTTATCTGAACGAATTATCTGGTTTAATTTTGGAACTATGGTTTATTTACAGTTCACACTATCTGCTGAACTGTTTGATAAACTGTTGCAACAGTTTATATTTGCAGATGTTATTTTGAAATTGCTGACCCTTGTTCATGCATGTATCATATATTTAGGGGGAGTAAATGTTCTGACCAATCAATGCCAAAGGGGGAGAGTGTTAGAATCTCGGTGGGATTCTAAGTCCACAACACAAAGTGGAATTCTATGGAGATGTGTATTAATATGAGGAACATATTTTCCTTAGTTATCTCATTAAATAATTTGAGAAGAAATAAATTATCTCTCCATATTAATCACCTGAACGTGTATCTCCAAAATAGAAGGAATTTCACATTTTTAATATTGTACAATTTCATTAATTGGTTTAGGTCTTCACAAGAATATAAAAGGAGGAGCTAATGCTGATGTTATTTGCTGAGTCTTTTATCACGTGGATGATTCACCACGTCGCCCTCCAGCGCCCTCCAAGTCTACCAAGACAAGTGAGCAAAGGGGAAGAATGAATGGATTTACAAGAGGAGCTGCCTAAGGATCATTCACATGGGGAGATACACATGCAGGGGGAGCTGACTCCGTTGTGAACCACCTACCATAGCCACTACTATGGGAACAGCTGCTGAAACTGTGGCACTTACTATTGCAGCAGTTGATGGCACTCTTATTGCTGAAAGAGATGATGATGATGAGCTGTTCCTTTGATGCTGAAGATGATCTTTAGCTTTATTATTTTCTTCTATCCTCTATTGTTTCATTTTCAGGCAATTTACACAACGGGAGAAAATGATTATAATCAATAAACGACAAAGGGGGAGATTGTTAGAATCCATTGGATTCTAATTATACGAGAATTAAATAAAACTTGTGCCACAAGTTTGCATATACCGTGAGCTAAAGAAGGGAAGAGTCCTTGTAGTTTTTAATTCTTTTAATTTGTCATTAATTGATTTATAATAGGAATTATTCTTCTAAAGAGTTATTCTTATTTTAATGACTTGTCTTCTGCGTATATTAGCTACCTTAGACCTAAAGGACTTTGGTTTTCCTTGTTGTACAGTGAATCAAAAAACGTAGGCGAACATATATACGAGAGCAGCACGGGATCATGATTGTTAGAATTCGTTGGATTCTGACTTCGCAATGAAACGTGTAAAAGACCTGTACCACAAGTCTAGATATGACGTAATATAAGAAGGGGAGTTTTCTTGTGTTTTAATTATTTATTTGATCATTAATTGGTTAACACTTGATACGGAAATTATTCATAGATTAGGATGCAATATCTTAAGATAATGCATGAGTTTTGAAAGTCCATATTTTATGTACGTGGTAACTTGATTTCTTTGGAGTCTGGAAGAAACCCACCTGATTTGTTTACCAAATTATATGATTTGGTTACCAAATTGTGGGTCCAACTTTAAGGAATAAATTTCCTTACGTCTCTTTTAGTCATTAATTGTGCTTTATGATATATGGAATTTAAGTATGATTAGGGAACTTAATTTATTTCATATATTTATCTGATACGTCTTTATGGTTATCATTGCTAGGGAAAACAAACGTATAAAGTACAAGAGCAGAACGTGATTCTTGCGTGCCTTTTTGTAGAGAAAATATTTTTCTTTTCTTTGTTGCTCTTCCGGAACGTCTTTGATCGAGAGAAGTTTTTCACATAAAATATTTTTCCTCTCGTTTTTTTATTGTTCCATCGTGATACGTGATTTTCATAGAAAATATATCGGCTTCAAGGCTTTGTGGTGAAGACACCAAGATTCAAGGAGTATCACAAGTTTGCTTCTTCTATATAAAAAGAAGATCGGTTCTTCGGGAGAGGGGCTTAAACAGATCTCGGGAGGAGATCGATCCGCCGACTGAGGGATTCAGCGTTGAAGGGAGTTCAACCGTGCGGAGCAAGGGACGTGCTGCAAATTGAAGATTTATAATTCAGCATAGTATACGAGAACGGCGTCAACAAAGAGGGAGTCTTTGTATTTTGATTAAGTCCTATTATTGTATTCGCAAAACTAAAAATTAGTAAATTTTATTTGCAGGTCCCCGTGGATGTAGGGTACAATTGTATCCGAACCACATTAAAATTTGTGTCTCGTTTATTTCTGTTTTTACGAACTGCTTCACGAACTGTTGCAAAACTTAACGCAACAGTAACGAAAAACTGAATTTGACACAAATAATTTATATATGCACGAAATAAATTCTAACAAGTTCCACTCCAGATCTTGCGAACAAGGACGATCTGTTCAATCAGAAGCCGAAGAAGAAGATGCTGATAATTCATGGTGGCGACGAAACCCAACTCATCGTCCACACACGAAAATGGAATTTCCCCGATTTGATGGTGGTGATCCACGTGGTTGGATCCTGAAGGCGGAAAAGTATTTTCGCTACTACCAAACTCCTGAAGAAATTAAAGTCGATATTGCGGCTATGTATCTTGAAGGAGATGCCCTGGATTTGTTTTCGTGGCTTAACAATGAAAGAACGTTAGTTTATTGGGAAGAACTGGTGAAAGCTTTACAAAAAAATTATGGTCCGGCGGAATTTCAGAACCCTGATGAACATTTATGTAGCATCCACCAAACAGGAACTATCCAGGAGTATCGGCAAGAATTTGCAAAACGCTCGGCGAGGGTTTCAAATTGGCCAGATCATTGTCTGTTGGGTGTCTTTCTAAACGGATTGAGGGAGGATCTTAAAGCTGACGTTCGGATACACAAACCTCGTACGGTATATAAAGCCATGAGTTTGGCTTTGGAGTTCGAATCTAAAATATGTTCAAATAGGACGAACATGGTATCTAACTATTCCAGTGCTTCTAGACCTAATAACATTCCATTCTCTCCACGAGTTCCTTTCCCACGAGACGGCCAACCCGCAGGGAATAATCTCCAAGCAAATCCACGGCCAATGCCTACCCCAAATTCAACTTGTACTTGGGAGAGCGAGCGGCAGAATCGAATTGCCAAGGGCTTGTGTTTTCGCTGTAATGAGAAATTCGGTCCAGGCCATCGATGCAAAACAGGTACTCTTTCACTCTTAGAAATTGCAGACGAGGGAGAAGATGCGGGTAGAGACGAACATGCCTTACCGGAAGATGAACCTGAGGGTACAACACAAGCCAACTTTGCTGAGATTAGCTTTCACGCAATACTGGGAAAATCAAATCGGACTACAATGAAGCTTCAAGGCACTCTCGGCAATAAAGAAGTCCTTATACTCATCGACAGTGGTTCAACACATAATTTTGTGGCTGAAAACATTATTGACGACATCAAACTTCCAACCCAATTTGTTCCATCTTTTGGAGTACAAATCGGCAATGGAGAAGTGATTCTTTGCAACCGAATTTGCCGAGATCTGGTGGTGCAATTACCAGGACTGAAAATAACACAAGATTATTTTCCCTTCTCAATTAAAGGAGCAAACATGGTGTTGGGAATACAATGGCTTGCATCATTGAATACTGTACAAGCTAATTAGCAGGAGATGTTTCTCATCTTTGAATTGAAGGGACGAAAATACAAGTTGCAAGGAGTACCTCAGCAAGCACAATCAGCGGCAACATTTCAATATATGGCAAATGAGGAGGTTAGTACGAGTATTACACACACACATAACCCTGGAATTCACAATTTACTTCATGAATTTGAGTCTATTTTTCATGAACCAAACACTCTTCCACCTTTTCGATCACACAACCACTCTATATGTCTTACTCCTAATTCGAAAATCCCCAATATCCGACCTTACCGATACCCATATTTTCAAAAGTCTGAAATTGAAAAACAAGTTTCTGATTTACTTCGTTTGGGTTTTATTCGTCCCAATACTAGTCCTTATGCCAACCCTGTTCTATTGGTTAAGAAAAAAGATGATACTTGGCGAATGTGTGTCGATTATAGGTCCTTAAACCAAATAACCATTCCTGATAAATATCCCATACCCAATATAGATGAGCTGCTTGATGAATTACACGGTGCAACCATTTTTTCAAAAATTGACCTGCGCACGGGTTATCACCAAATTCGGGTTAATACTGATGACATTGTCAAAACAGCTTTCCGGACTCATTCTGGCCATTACGAATTTATTGTAATGCCATTTGGTCTCACCAATGCCCCGTCCACATTCCAAGCAACGATGAATGATCTTTTCAGGCCACATCTTCGACGATTTATTTTGGTCTTCTTCGACGACATCCTTATTTACAGTTCATCACCTGAGGACCATATGGCACATCTGCGGATTGTTTTTGAGCTTCTCCGGGATAACCAATTCTTTGCTAAAGCTTCCAAATGTTCCTTTGGGCAGACTCAAATCTCATTCTTGGGTCATGTGGTGTCAGCCGAAGGTGTGGCGGTGGATCAAGATAAGATCTAAACTGTCCAGGAATGGCCGGTGCCTTCAAACGTAAAGGAGTTACGCGAATTTTTGGGGTTAACAGGATATTACCGTCGATTTGAAAAAAAAATGGTCTTCTTGCCAGACCATTAACTGATCTTACAAAGAAAAATGCATTCCGATGGTGTCCAGCAGCTGATGATGCTTTCCAGCAACTCAAAGGTGCTCTTACATCAGTCCCTATTTTGCGCCTTCCTGATTTTGGTCAATCATTTACAGTGGAATGTGATGCTTCGTCGGAAGGAATTGGAGCCATACTTCTTCAAGAGGATCATCCCGTGGCTTATTTTAGTAAGGGGTTTTCATTCTCCAACCGTTTGAAATCCACGTATGACCGGGAATTGCTCGCTCTTGTGCTGTCTTTGCTGAAATGGAAACATTATCTCTTGGGACGGCACTTCTTTGTCAAGACAGATCATTTCAGTCTTAAATTTTTACTTGAGCAGCGAGTTACAACAAATGAACAGCAGCGGTTACTTATGAAGCGGCTACCGTTTAACTTCTCAATTATTTATAAGGCTGGAAAAGAGAACAAGGGGGCAGATGCACTTTCTCGTCGTCCACAACATGCAAAATTGCTTACCTTGGCGATTCATATTTCCTTAGATTTTGCGGACTTGCAGCAGGCACTTCGAATAGACCCTTTCACCAGTAAGATTATGGAGTCACTTTCTCAGGATTCCACTTCTCATCCTCATTTCCAGGTCGTCGATCAGAAATTATATTACAAAAGCCGCCTGGTGATTCCCGATAATGTGCCTTTGTGGCACAAACTTTTGTCTGAGTCTCATGACACTTTAGCTGCGCGTCATGGAGGATACTTAAAAACTCTCAGTCGGCTCTCTTCTAATTTCTTTTGGGCAGGTATGAAACACGATGTTAAGCATTATGTTCAAAATTGTTTAACTTGTCAGCAAAATAAGTATCAGACTTTGGCTCCAGCCGGTCTTCTTCAACCCTTTCCTGTACCGAATAAAATTTGGGAATATATCTCTTTAGATTTCATTGTTGGTCTTCCCAGATCAAAAAAGTTTGAGACCGTTCTGGTGGTCGTTGATCGGCTTAGTAAGTATGCTCATTTTATCCCACTTTCTCACCCATTTACGGCGAAAGTAGTGGCTGCAAATTTTTGCAGGGAGATTATTAGACTTCATGGCATTCCCAGGTCAATCCTTTCGGACCGAAATGTCATATTTCTTAGTAATTTCTGGCAAGAACTGTTCAAGTTGAGCGAAACTCGCTTACGGATGGGGACAGCATACCATCCACAGTCCGATGGTCAGACGGAGGTGGTTAACCGATGTCTCGAAACATACTTGCGTTGCTTTGCAAATGAACAACCTACTCGATGGAGTGTTTTTCTTCCCTGGGCAGAATATTCTTACAATACCGGGTTTCATACTTCCACTGGAACCACACCGTTTAACATTATCTATGGTCGCGATCCGCCACCACTCCATCCCTTTGTTCCGGGTGAAACGAGTTTGGTTGAGTTAGAAGAGCAGCTGCTTCTCCGCGATGACATGCTCAAATTACTGAAATCAAATCTCTTGAAGGCTCAGTCACGAATGAAAGCACAGGCGGATTCCAAGCGACGAGAGTTAAGTTTCAATATCGGGGATTCTGTCTTTTTGCGCATTCAGCCGTATCGTCAGCTCTCCCTGGCAAAACGCCAATATGAAAAACTTTCTCCTCGGTTTTTTGGTCCTTACAAGATTATTCGGTGGGTCGACTCAGTAGCATATGAATTGGAACTTCCTACTTCTTCCAAGATTTATCCGATCTTCCATGTTTCGCTACTTCGCCCAGCCTTTGCACAAACACCTGCTTGTCCACCAGCCCCTCTTCCCATCAGCACTAATTGGGAGCTCATTCTATTCCCGGCAGCAATACTGTCTCACCGTTGGATTAAAGAAGGCGGTGTTTCCATCTTACAATTGTTGGTGCAATGGAAAGATCGACCTATAGAAGAAGCTAGCTGGGAATACTATAATCTTATTGCCGGACAGTTTCCATCATTTCGCCTTGAGGACAAGTCGAGTTTCCAGGGGGAAAGTACTGATAAGAGTCCACCTCTTCAAGTATATTCAAGGAAGAAACTGATAGCACGTGATAAGGAGCAGATGACAGAAACTGAATTGCAGTTATTGGGTTTAAATTATCCAGATAACATCCTGGATATTCTCAAATAATCTTATCCCCTATTTTTAGGAACTTAGTTATGTCTAGCAGTTATCCTATGTATTATAAATAATTAGGGAATTGTAATTTTAGGATTAGCCATTGAAATTGTAATCTGAATGTACTATTGGAGATTTGTCTTCTCGAACTTGACAAAGGTTAATAGTTGTATTTGTGTTTAAGATTCTTGCACTTTTACAGCTATTAAACATATTTCTTTCTCTCATTTTTATATGACATTTCTGCTCCTATCATCCTCCCATGTGTACATAATGTTTCAAAAAAGTAGGTTCTAACTTCCGCTTCCTCATTTTCGTTGTGTGGTTATTCCACCTCATAGATACACGCTCCTAATTCAAAAATAATAAGTCTACTATCAATGCCAACTGAAGCCGATGAAGCACCCACAATATTAACAATCAAGTCCAACTTTGCGAAAAACTGATGAAAAATAATTACCTCTCTTGATGCCGCAACCAATGCCAACTGAAGCCGATGGGAAAAACAATGCATGTAATATGCATATGGACAATCTTTAAAAAATAATGCTTGTAATCCATTCCATTCACCACGCATATTGCTTATAGCATCATAACCTTGCCCTCTAAGGTTTTCAACGTTTAAAGCATGATGTGAAAAAAAATATTAGAAAGATCTTGTTTAAGAGTCAATGAACAAGTATTTTCCACGCTAACGATATCAAAGAAACGTTCTTAGAGAAAACCCACCTGGTCTACAAATCTTAAAACAAGAGCCATTTGTTCTCTTTTGAACTCGTATCGTGCTTCATCAACAAGAATACAAAATTTGGAATCACCAATATCTTCTCGAATCTTCCTTCTCACTTTAGAAGCAATAACATGCAATATCTCCTTTTGGATTATTGGAGATATGTATTTTGCATTAGGACGAGTTTTTTCTAAAACAGTTGCAGCTACTTTATCATTATAATTTGCCAATAATTTCACCATATCACGAAAATTACCCGAATTCTTTGATGTTGGCCCTTCGTCACCACCTCGAAAAGAACAAGATTGATATGCAAGTCAAAGAACACAATCAATTGATGTTCTAAGCCTCAATCGATTATTCAATATCTGCTCCGATGACTGCCTTTGCATGACCTTGTCAATATGCCTAGATTGATTCATTAAATCCTCACATGATTTCATAGAGATAAAATGGGAGGATGTATGATTTCCGACATGACGTAAAAAGGAACCCGTATCTCCATCATTTACCTTTTTCCAATTGCTACATCCTTCCACCGTGAATGCATTTGCACCAAAACGTGCTACTTTCTTACTAGCAAAAAGATAGCACGGCAAACAATAAGCAGCATCTTTGGTAGGGGAATACTCTAACCAAGAAGAGAATTGAGAAAACCAAAAATATTGGAATCGTCGACGAGTACTCTTCTCATTACTTGAAAAAGGGTACTTCGATAAGAAAAACTGATACGGCCCCAATTCGATATAAGCGCGCTGAATTTCATCTTGTTGATTTACAAGATATGTCCAAATCTAACGTCGCTTCCCTGGATCACGTTCCAAAGAATTTCTTGTAAACTCTTGATCATGTATAACTCCAATATTGGTAATAGAAGGCCCAACAAGTTCTTGTTCATCAACGAGAAAAGAACTACCAACATTAGATGATGACGATTCATTAAGATCACGTTTAAAAAAATGAATCGATCGTTTTATGTTTTTTTTTCTTAGGTGGAGGCTTTGACATCGGAACAATAGTCAATAGAACCTACAATTCAAAGAATCAAAATATTTTACCATTTAGAATATAAGTTTCAATAAATCCCTAAATATACATATCAAATAACCCCTGAATAGATTTCAAACATGTGATAGTCATAAAATTGATAAATTCAAATATCAAACAACCCCAAAATATATTTCAATAAACCCATCAAATGTAAATATCAAAGAACCCTTAAACATGTATCATAAATTATAATAAGTAACCACATATTTTTTATAACACAAAATATTTAAAACCCTAACATTAACATACATCTCAAAAAGAGTAAGGGGAAAAATACATAAGAGAGAAGAAGAAACTTAATATTACTTGATAAAGAGAGGATGGATTTAAACTTTGAAGGTTTTTTTTTCCTTTGAGAAAGAGAGAGAATGGAGACTTTGAGAGTGAGAAGAGAATATTTAGAACACTCTGTTGATAAAAAAGAATTCTATCTTTGTACTCTTGCAAAGAAGAAAGGAATTTTTGTCTAATATGTTGACTTTTATGAATTTTTATTATATTTAATTCTCTGAAAAAGAGAAAGAGGAAAAAAAAATCTTTTTTTTATAACACCGTGTTACATTTGGTGGTGAGCCAATTCTCAAAAGAAATACAAAAAGTCTGGTGGGACTAAGACTCTACATATTAAAAAAACATTAAAAAATTAGTAGGATTTTTTTTCTTGGAGGGGCGGCTCCCCCGCCCCTTCTTTCATTTGCCATTGGGCGTTACGACTAACGTTATAAATAATGTGGTAAATAAGAAAGTTTTTCAAAGTATATGAAGGTAACTATATAAAATTTATGCAATATTAAAAAACAACCTTTATTTTGTATTACTTATATGTTTTGTTATTCCTCATTTGTGGGTCAATGTGCATTATGCTAGGTACTTGCTATGGACCCTCCTCAATATTTCCTATTAAGGTAATTTATTGTAGAATGATTTTATGTCATTAAAATTATATTAATGTTGTTTTGGTAAAATTTACTTACTTCGTATGGTCAGTATACAAAATATGCAGGTCAATTGTATTGTATTGGCTTCGTTACATGCGTTTAGTGCGGTTGGTATCAAACATAATAACATTAATTATTTGGATCAAATTCAAGTTCTGAACGAAAATATGTTATTATGGTTGTACAAATTTGGGACCAATGATATATTCGCTCCGTATATATAGAAATTAAAGCCTTCAATGTGTAGTTTTTCCCTTATTTTGGCTTATTCCATCACTTACACCATACAAAATAATTTTCTTGTTAACTATTCTTTTATATTACATATCATCAATTGATCTTACTATTTTGAGAACCTTTTTTATTATTAAATATTTGCTTTTACGATGAATACTCTGTGCAACGCACGTGTGAAGTACTGGCAATTAGTAATTTATAAACTTAATTTCCTGAGGACCATACTCGAAATCCAATTTTATATAAAATACGATACAATAAAATTGCGGTTTACCACATAGGTTTTACGCCCATCACATGAATTATGGATTTTGTATTATCTAAAAAGGAGTGGCTAAAACAGATACCAAACCTTTCTCAGTTTAATACCAAAAAACAAGATAAAAAAAATAACAAGGAAATCCCATTTACACCTTTAATGAAAATCGAAACCACAATAAAAAGTCAACTAATTTTGTTTGCTAGATCTCACACACGAAACCCCTATCTTTCGTCTTCACAAAACTTCTTCTTCTTCTTCTTCTTCTTCTTCTTCTTCTTCTTCTTCTTCTTCTTCTTCTTCACAAAGCATCCTGAAAAATCTTAAAATCCAAAACAATCAAAACCTCACAAAACTTATTAAATGGAGTCAAAAGACAACATGCTAGTTTACATGAAAGGACAATTACATGTACAGGTTGAATATTTGTCAATCTTCGAAATCAAACTTGTCGGATAAAAGTAAAAGAAACAAAAAAGCAATAGTGAATTTCAATATGTACATGTCGAAAAATTACTGTTGCAAAAAGAATTAATTTTTTTTTTTGACAAAAATAAGAGTAAAAAATTCCATGTCTAAACTCAAGGGATGACTTCAGATACGTCCATATCATGTGCACCCAAAAACAAATAAGGTTTTGAGATCCAAGGGATCTTGATAGGGTTTTGGGCGTGAATTTGCAGCGAGAAACCTTTTCCAATGCTGCACATGGCGAGGAAGGGGGGCGAGGCAAAGAAACGCTTGGTAAGGGAGGGGAAACGGGCAAGGGCATGGCCAAACCCTTGACCGAACCGGTTACGGGTTAGGAGATTGGCGCGGCACCTCCCACCACGTCGGAGCCTATTACTTCGGCCATTCTTCAAACCGAAATTTCTAAGGCAGCAGAGGAACGTGGACGAGTTCCCACCGACGACAAGGACGCTCCGAAAATGTGGGCAAGTTTCTTCAAAGGAGTGCGCCCACCGCCGGCTGACTTGGCGCTCCACCTGGTGGAAGGATTGGATGAGAAGACTTGGATACTAGGGGTGTGTTCTTGAGTGTCGGTTTTTTTCAGAGGCCATTGCCTGGAATAGATTTGATCAAGGATATTAAAGCAAGATGGGGGGTCCCGTCGAAGTACCAAATCCATCCTACCAGGTGGATTTTGTTCAAATTCGAAACGGACGAAGATTATGGAGGCGGGGAAGTATAATTTTGGAACCGAAGCCTTCTCGTGAAAAACTTGTGGGATTTTCACTTGAAGAAAGACTCTTTGTGGGCACAGTGGGTGAATGAATTTTATCATAAGGGAAGAACCATATGGGAGTGGTCACCGCCACTTACAGCTTCACCGTTCTTTAAGAGCATCATCCGGATCCGGGACGAAATGGTTGAGAGCGCGGGGACTACTCAACTACTTATTGCTAAGCTGGAATCTTGTACGGGGCTTGGCAAATTAAATGTGAGCAAAGTATACGACTGGATTAGGGCTAAGGCCCCGATCAAACCGTGGGGTAAACTTCTGTGGGCGCCATCTATGACCCCAAATCACTCGTTTATCCTATGGATGGCGGCCAAGAATCGAATGGCCACAATGGACCGAGTGGAGCGACGGGGGCGTACAGTCGACAACTCCAAATGTTTCTTATGTGGTGTGGTGGACGAGACTAAACATCACCTCTTCTTCACATGTAGCATGTCTCGAGAGGTGTGGGACAATATACGGATATGGTTGGGTATCCGCCGACGACCAACCATATTGGGTGCAACACTTAAATGGCTCAAGAAGGACGTACGAGGGAAGTCGTACCTTAAATGGCTCAAGAAGGACGTACGAGGGAAGTCGTACCGCAGCAAGACGCAGCGATGTGCACTAGCAAGTCACGTGTACCACATTTGGGAGGCTCGGGACAAGTGGAAATTTGAGAAAATTAAAACTACTCTAAAGGACCTCACGAGGAAGATCCAGATACATGTTTACTCGGCTATGTTTAGCCAGCACCCGGAACTAGCGATTTTAAGGGCGAGCGGACAATCGGGCAACCTTATGCACCCATATGAGGGCGTGATTTAGATGCTAGGCTTTCGTGGGTTATCCCACTTTTATTTATGCTTTTAGTACGTTATTTTATTTCTTTTTGCTTTCTGCAATAGGTTCTACAATTTCATCGGCTATATCCGTTGTAATTGTCTACGACATTTTTGATTTATAATATTTACATTTTAATAAAAAAAAAAAAACAGCAAATAACTAACATTCAATGCTTAACTTTTATATTTATAAAATAATATTCTATAATGCCTAATTTAACATACCTACAAATCAATTTAACATTATCAAACTCTTGTTTATAAGGTTGGATAGAACGATGAGGGCAGTAAACACGTGGTGACTGTGGTGTATAAAAAAGCAGGTGGAGGTACGGTGGCGGAGTGGGGGAGTTTTTTTTTTTTTTTTTAATCATTTGGTCTTGAACAAATAAAAATGTGAAATATGATCTTTTTCTTTTCTCCGTATAAATTGTAACATAAGGGGTGTTTTTGTACTTTCAGCTAATATGTAATAAAAAATTGTTATTATACTTAATGTTTTGAAAATCGGACCGGACATCTACCCGACAAAGCTACTAGGTCGCGGTTGGACCGATTCAACCGGGGTCCAATCAGGTTTCTTATTTTTTTTATATAATTATAATCATTAATTAATACCTCAAAAATAATATATTTTATATTTTTATATTTCCTTTCCACTTTCTTCACTCTATTAAGTATTATCCAACTTACTCCACCTTTGCCTATCAAAAAAAAAAACTTACTCCACCTTTTTTATAAAAAAATAATTTAAAATTATTAAATTCTCTACAATCCCCCCTCTCTCTCTTCTTTCTTCTTCCTCTCGTCTTCACAGGTCCCATCCCCTTCTCTTCTTCTCTCCTTCTTTTCTTCTCTTCTCCATTGTCTGTTTATTCTTAATTATCCCCATTTCCAACCAGACATATACTCTATTTCCTCAACTTAATTTTTCATTTTTTTCTTCATTTTCACTTTCACCTTTTTCATTTTTGTTTCTTCGGTGGAAAGCTATAGAGGCCACCACTTGGATTGGGTCACATACTATCCAGATCCGTTCACCAACAAACTTTTCCGACAAGATTCAATCACCCACGACCACCATTGACGAAGATCCGACTATGACATTTTTTTGAGCTAAAAACCGGTTTTCGAACTAGGTTCTGGGTTAACCGGCTTTTACCGGTCGAACCAGGATTTTGGCACTTGACCCGGGTTTTTGGACTTTTCGGGTTTTTACATCTAACCGGACCGGACATGGCAGCGGTTCGCGGTTGAACCGATCGGACCGGCCGGTCCAGTCCGGTTTTTAAAACATTGATTATTTTTTTTTTGATCATAAAAAAAAAAAAAAAAAAAAAAAAAAAGAAGAGTCTATTAGCGAGACCCCTTATTATATTTTTTAATAGTACTAGACCCACTTTATTATTTACATTTGAGTGACCCTTCTAAGAGCATCTCCAAAGGTAATAGCTAAAATGTGAGTTGGTATATCTATTATAGTTAGTCAATAGTGTTTATACCATGTTTGTTTTACAATCTCATTCCAACCATAGCATGTATATTTTACAATTTTATATTATTATATTGTTTTTTGAATTATTTTATTGTTATGTATATGTACCGTCAGTATTTTATCATATAAAAAAGGAAAGAACTTGAACAGTAAAACTTAGTGTGCATTATTTTAATATTTTCTTGTTTAGCATTTGTGAATACTCACCAGCTATACATATCAGCTGTAAACCAGAATTTAGCTTGCTAGCTAAAATATACATGTCCCGTTGGAGTGGGTTTTTTGCTTATAAAATGCTATAACCTTCTTTTTTTAGCTTATAGCAGGTGAAATTGTGAATGATTGGAGATGCATGCCCTAGGGTTTTTTTGGTGTATGTGATGTCGTCTAGACTACACGATTGGCCTTCTTCGGTGCCACTAAACAAAAACAAAATACAATAAATATTACAAAAATACTATCATAAAATACTTCACTAAAGTGAAAGCTTTCATAAAACAAACAACATTAACTGTTCTTTCGGTACACAGAATATGTGCCCGACTCAGTGAATAAAATATTGCCATACTTCGGTATTGAAAAAATTATAAATTTTGATAATGGAAAAACTCCAGAAATGTGGTACTGAAGCAGCATGGTGTCGTCGGAAATTGCAGATTTTGGTGAATGACAACCTAATGTTTCTCCATGTTCCTCAACGTATACGACTCCAACTTTGTGTGAATACGAACTCACGACGCTGAATTAGAGAGGCATGAGCGATAGTTGCGGTGGAAGAGAGCAATGGCAGCGGTGGAAGAAAGTGGTGGCGATGGTGAGAGAGAGAGAGAGAGAGAGAGAGAGAGAGAGAGAGAGAGAGAGAGAGAGAGAGAGAGAGAGAGAGAGAGAGAGAGAGAGAGAGAGAGAGAGAGAGAGAGAAGTATTGAGGGAGGGGAGAAAATGAAAAAGCGGCTGGAAAATAAACATAGTATGTTTAGGGCAGGGTCGAACCTGGGTGATTGGAGACCCTGGGCAAGACTTAAAATTGAGGCCCTAAATTCCGATTTTTGTGTATATATATATATATATATATATATATATATATATATATATATATATGTGTGTGTGTGTGTGTGTGTGTGTGTGTGTGTGTGTGTGTGTGTGTAATAAATAAAAATATTAGAAAAGATTTTTTTAATTTAACAAAAATAATTTAATTTTGAGAAATAAAAACACCAATAACATGGAAAAAAACAACTAAGTTTAAACTGTAGAAACTAACAATAGAGAAATATATAGGAGTGTAAGAAAAATTAAATTAGAGTAAAACAATGTAAATGAGATAAAAGGGGTAAGAGGACAAAAGAGATTGGGTGAAAAAAAAATAGGGAGAGATAAATGACAAAATAGATTGGGTCAAAAAAATTAATGTGGAAAAGTGGGGGTTAAAAAGTTAACAGTTGAAGAGAATAGGGGTTCAAAGAAGGGAAAAGAAAAATAATTATAAAATAATAACAAAAAATATAATATTTTTTGGCCCCATTGAAAAGTGGGCCCCGGACCTGTTCCCTGCTCGCCATGTGCCAGGGCCGCCCCTGGTTTAGAGTTAAATAAATTAAAAAGGGTAAAATTGGGTTATAATAAATTAATGGAGGTATGTCAATTCATAATATCATATGAGGGGTTATGTCAAAATGCAAGAAAATAATTGGACTTATAGTATTGATAAATGTGTTTTGAGGGGTTCTCCTTAATTTACCCTTCAACTAATAGGTATTAAATTGTGAAAAAAAATGATATTTATTTTATCCAACCCTATCTAAAATGGTTGAAGCTATCAAATGTTTCTTCTTAAAAAAAACAAAAACAAAAACATGTTCACTACATATGACCTTTTAATCAAGTAAGGCGACATTTGGTTGTACTGCTAGCATCGATTAACTAAATAATTTGATTTTATTGAAAGTTTGGTTAGTCCAACTACTTTTCAAGTCAATCCGAAATTATAGAAAATATCTCTGAACTTGGCTAATTGGAAAATTATTTATTTGACGTCAATACAGTTACATTTTTGTAGGTGTGTAGATGAGCCGATCCGACTCGAACTCGAACTTGAATTTTTCGAGCTCGAGCTCATTTTTAGTTGTTCGTGAGCTCGCGAGTCGGTTCGCGATCTTTTTTTTTCTTGTTTTAATTTCTATTTTAAATATAATTAATATAAAATAAATAATAAATTCATATAAATAATAAAAAAAATTACAGGTCATTTTACGATTTTTTTATTATAATTTATAATAATAAATTTCTAATAATATTAATGAAAAAAATATATAAAATGGTGCAGACTCGAGCTCGAGCTCAGAATAACTGTACTCGAAGAGCTAGAGCTCATCAAAAAGGATATGGGCTCGAGCTCGCCAAAACAGCCAAGGTCGGCTCGATCGTTTACACAAAATCACTTAATTATCATATGTATATAAATCTTATTATCTTATAGAAACCAAAGGTGGACTAAGCATGGTGTATGTATCATACCTTGTACATTTCAAAAATACTACTACTAGGAGTTTTAGACACAACCGAGGGGTACTCCTCATCAACATCATACATTGAATTAACCTTGTGATTTTCAAACCTATGATCACTACTACTCGAAAGTGCATACGCCACGTCACCATGCACCTCAGCATCTCCAATCCTCAATTCTTCCTCACTCATCCTAAGTGGCACAAACATCTTTATCAACAAACAAATCAAGCTTGTAACCACAACATTCAAACACACTATGAACACAATCCCCACAACTTGATTCCTCATCTGCATAAGCCCGGCCCGCGTTCGGCCCGTACGGATTGCGTACGCCAGCCCGATGTACTTTTCCCAGTCGGGGACCATATAGAAGAGCCGGCTCAGCTTCGGCACCGCGAGCACTCCGGTCAGGACGCCGCCGAGAGCTCCGGCGACTGCGTGCGTGTGGAAGATGGCGAAAGTGTCGTCGACGTGCCTTAAAAATCCGATCTTGTGGTGCAGCACATTCAGCGTGTACCAAGGCAGGCTGCCGGAGATCAAGCCCATCAGCATCGCCGCCCAGCACTGGACCACTCCGGCGGCGGGGGTGATGCAGACGAGGCCGGTGATTGTGCCGTTCACAACGCCGGTGGCTGAAGGCTTTCCGCCGGTGACGGAGATGTCGAGGAGTAGCCACGTCACCAGGCTGGTGGCGGCGCACACGTGGGTGTTGATCACCGCAAGGGATGCGACTGTGTTGGATGCGTACGGTGCTCCGCCGTTGAATCCTGTCCAACCCATCCACAATAACCCGGCACCGCCCAGCATCATTAGTATATTGTTTGGCTTAAAGTTTTTTCTGTCTTCGTCGCTCCTCGGACCAACCTATATATATTTAAAATAAAACAATCTCATGTGTTTATCAAGATAATTATGACAAATAATTAATAAGCTCTCATAATTAAATGTTATGATTTTTTACATTTTCTTTAAATAAAACAATCTAGCATTTTTCTCCATGTGATGCATGGGATAACGTTTCAAAAGAGAAATTAATGATTAGTTTAATATAAGATAATATCAGTGTTTTAAAAATCGGCCGAGGTGGCCGATTAATCGGTCTCTGAGGCGGAGGCGGTCTAAAACTTTTACGATTTTTGTGTAATGGTTTGAAAATTCGGTTTTTTGCCTGTGAGGTGGTTTTAGACGGTCCGAGGCGGTCTGAGGCGGTCAAACCTTTAAGGCGGGTCAAACTCGATGGCAAAAATCGGTCAAAAATCGGTTAAAAATCGTTTTTTTTTTCTTTTTTTTTCTTTTTAGAATTCAAAATAAAAGTTGGATTTTAATAAAAGAAAATATGAGTTTATGCCTTATTTTGTTTATGTTAATTGTTATTGTTAAAGAACTAATGATGTATGCCAGGAATGTTCAAGAATAAATGTAATTTCAAAAAAAATGTTTTTTTATTTATATTTTATAAGGATATTTATGTATTATAATCTTATAACTATTAAATTTTTATTATGTTATTAGGATATATACATGATGGAGATATACCTATGTTTAAATATATTTTTATATATGTTTGGAGTATTTATAAATAATATTTAGAAATATATTATATGAAATTTTAAAAACAGATTTATTTTCGATTTATTACCGATTAATCACCGCCGCACCGATTAATCGTGAATCGGTGCCTGACTGACTTGGACCTGATTACCGCTTTTTACAATCTTGGATAATACTAACAATTATAATAAAATTTATTAGTGGTGTCGATAACAACATAAACATTTATACAAATTTAATAGTACAAACTCATTCAAATTTAATAATATAGCTTCCATGAAAAACAAAGAGAAAAGTTAATTGGTTTAATTAGCGTACCCAATATGCAGCGGTGAAACCAGCAACACCAGAAGAGAGATGGATAACAAACCCACCAGCAAAATCAATAACCCCCATCTTCGCAAGCCACCCATGTGGGCTCCACACACTGTACGCCCCCACCGTATACGATAACGTGTGCCACAGCGGAACAAACACCACCCACGCCCCGAAATTCATCCTCCCAAGCAACGCGCCGCCGATCAGGACCGTCGTGATCCCCGCAAACCCGAACTGAAACCACACCATCGTCGCCGTCGGAAAGTACCCCAGAAACGCCTGACCCATAAGGAAGTCGCCGCCCAGAGCCACCGCCGGCTTCCCCCAGAAATCCACCAGTTTGTCGCCGAAGGACATCTGGTAGCCCCACCCGACCCAGCATATCAAGGTTGCCGCGAATGCGTAGACCGCCATTAGGGAAGAGTTGACCGCCCATTTCTGCTTCACCATGCCGCCGTAGAGAATGACGAGCCCCGGCATGGACTGCAGCGCCACCAGTGTGGCGGCGGTTAGCTGCCAGGCGTTGTCCCCTTTGTTCATCCAATCGGGGCTCGACTCATCTGGCCGTAGATTTGGAGGTAGCTCCATTAATTAATTAATTAATTTCAGTAAGTATGGTTTGCTTTCAGTGATCATATTAGTTTTATTATATATAAATAAGGAAGGAAGAGAATCAATCTGGGCCGGATGGATGGATGGATATTGTACTTTGTAGGCAAACGGCACATATTTAGCACTTCTTTCTGATGTATTTGCTGTCTTTTCTTGGCCGGCTCCAATTCTTAGCTAGTTAAATTTATTTCTATCTTACATTGAATGAATTTTTTTATTAATCTGCACACATTAATATTAATATAGATGTATGTAGGTAGACATGGCCACGGGTTGGGTCGGACCTGCCGGGTCCGGATTCGACTTTTACAGGACCCGAAACCAGGGGCGAGTCCACCCAAGGGCTAGGGTGGACTCAAGCCCCCCCTCACTTCCAAAATTTTTTCCATATATATATATATATATATATATATATATATATATATATATATATATATATATATATATATATATATATATATATATATATATATATATATGTTTGATATATATTCTATTTAAGTTTTTAGTCTATTCAAATATATTATTTAAGTCCACTTATTTTTAGTTTATTTACTCAAAGCCCCATGTATATTTTATTTATATTTTTAGCCTATTCAATTATATCTTTTTTTTTTGAATTTATTCAATTATATTATTTAAGCCCACTTATTTCTAGTCCACTTACTCAAAGCCCCCATGTCTGACTTGCTCTCATCTTCTATTTTTCAACTTCGTTACGTTTCTTGAAAAAGAAAAAAAAAACTTTGTTCTCTCCCATAGTCTCACTAATAGCAGTTAAATTGCCACCCACCGACAATCGTTTAGCATTTGACAATTTCTCTCTCATCTTAATTTTCAAATTGGGTATCAATTAGAAGTCGATTGTGTCAATTTGATAATCGACTTGATATTCATATTTCTTAAATTTTTATAGCAATTTAGCTTTCACGATTCGTTTTGGATTATCATCTGAAAGTGAAGGGAAAAAAATGCGTATCAAATTTTCATCTCAAATTTCTTTTATAGCAAAAAAATTTTCGGGGCCGCTGCCCCCGAACCCCCCGTGTGTTTAAGCCCCCCCTCACCAAACTTTCTGGCCTCGCCACTGCCCGAAACCGACCCGGGGAGGCGGGTTCACCCGGGTCCAAATTGGTTTTCGGTTTTTTTTTTTCCAAATTATTACAAGAAAGAAAACAACTTTAAATTGAAACTTGAAAAAACTTGAATTCAAAATTACAAAAGAAAAATAGAATTTAAACACTAAACAATTTTAGAAAATAATAACTTAAAAAATGAAACGATTAGGACAGACATAAACTAAATAAAATGAGAGTTGTGAAGATTGGATTAGGGGTATTTATAAGTGAAAATAATATTTGAGAAATTTTTCAAAATTTAAAAATTAAAAAAAAAATCAAAATTTAATCTTTCTTTTAAATTAAATCGTAATTTTGTATGTTTTTCAAAACTAAATATATATGCATTTGTTATTAGTGGACATTTATAATATTAATAATAGTGAACATGTAAATTAATAGTTTATCAAACATTAGTTATACAATTATTATAATCATTTTACAGTGTTATTTATATTTATATATTTATAGTTAGGATTATAATAAATAATATTAAATAGATTATTAATTATCATATTCATTACTATTAAATATTTTTAATTAAATTATCAACAAATGCTGTATAAAAAACTTTAAAAAATATAGAGGATCGAATATTCATATGATTTAATTATTTTTTTTACATTTACATTTTATTCAAATATTAGAATCGAATCGTAAAATTTAAATGGATTAAACTCAAGTCTTTTCAATTTATTCTTCTTTTATATATATATATATATATATATATATATATATAAGAAGAAGAAGGCTCGCGAGCCGGCTCGCGAGCTGTCGAACAACTAAATTGAGCTCGAGCTCGAAAAACCCGAGCTCGAGTTCGAGCCTTTGTCGAGCCGGCTCGTCGAGTTCGCGAGCCGGCTCGGCTCGTTTACCAGCCCTACTCCACACCACCCCTTTTCTCTCTCTCTTGTTTCAACCGTACTACTCTCTTACTCACTCTCTCTCCCCCTTTTCTCTATTTCTTTTTTTTTCCCTGGCAGATTTGACTGTTACGGCCGAGACTATGGCGGGTTTTTTATTCTCTTTGTTTCCCGTTTCTCTATTTCTTTTTGTTGTTGGTAGATTCGAGTGATAGATGGAGGTGGAGGATATGGTGGGTTGTTTATGGAGGCAGTTATGGTGGCAACGGCGGGTATTGTGGTTACGGCGGGTATGGTTGGGCTGGTTGTGGGGCTTGGTTATGAAATCGGCTATGATGGATGGGTCGGAGCTCTAATAAAAACATGATGCCATATATTATTTGGTATGGAGCAATCTATTTGAAGACCATATGGTGACCAATCACCAAGGTAAAGGGCCCTTTGTGCGCATAGTGTAGGAACTTTTGAACTACTTGAAGCATATTCCGCAATTTACGTCCTCCTCACTCTAAGGACGAGAATCATTAGATCCAAAATTTAGTCGTTGAAATTGGGATTACATGGGTTATTAAAAAATCTTTTATAAAAGGTAGTAAATATTTTTTCAAAGTTTACAGGCGCAAGAAAGCCATTTCATTCTTTCAATTATTTAGGCAAATCTTTTATATAAGGTAGTATATATATTTTGAAAGTTTAGAGGGGCAAGAAAGGCATTTCATTCTTTCAATTATTTAGGCGATGTTGCGAATTTTTTTTTTTATTTTCTTCCCGCTCTTTTCCAAAATGAATTTATATTTATCAAGCTTAAAAAATATGTGTTGACACCGAAATTTCACCAATTAATGGCCAAATAAATCGGTTATTAATTGGGTCTCAAATCTAAGTCCATAATATATTTGGGCTTTACACATGGATTAATCCTTAAATAAGTATTAAATTCTTATTTTACGGATTATCTAATTGGGCTCGAATCTAGCCCAATAAATCAAACGGCAAGTATCCAAGTCCATCGGCCCATGCTACAAGTCATAACCCTAACTCGTGCCTATAAAAAAACGACCTTATGTGCATGTAAAAAATCAGACTCACACAGACATATATCGGGCTCTCAAGCTCACGTCTCGAGCCTCCACCTCGAATTCATAACATATTTGAATTCGAGATGTTCGTCATAGGAAATCATATGTTCGATTCAAGAACAAGCTTTTAAGCCCTTGAATCAAAATTAGAATAGGAGAGAAGAATCAGGGGAATCACGGAGATTTGTAATCCGCTTTCGTTTGATTAATAAATTTATTTGTTCCCTATTTTTCTTGTCTCGTATTTATTATATTTTGCAGACTCGAAAAAATTGTGGTTAACAAATTGGCACGCCCGGTGGGACAATTTTCGCCCCTCATCTCTTTCTCCGATATCAAATTCATGTTCATTCAACCCCATGTTGTTCCTCGTAGATGTGGTTGGTAAGGCAAAGTCAAAGACTCTAACTTGGGGGCAAATATAATGAAAATTGTGACATAATTTTCATTCATTAGGGACAACCATTCCAACGAAAGGAAAATTTCCATTTGTACCATAATGAAGGGAATTCTTTTTTTACTGATATTGAAAAAAAAAAGGTAGAAAGATTTTCTTTCCTTGGCAGAAAGTGGAAGATATGGCTGTTATTTTGTATCGGCAGCAAAAGATTTATGCAAATTTAAAGATTTGCCAAATCTTTTTATCGAGGGAAATTTTCTAAGAATGAGAAGAAGTCCAACTTCACCACTTTGTCGTCGCTACGAGGAGAGGCACATTTGTTCGAGTATGCTGCTGCAACGAATCCGCCACCTTCACCACGCCGCTGCACGAGCTTCTCGGCGACCCGACGTTGATTTCCTATAGACAAGTCTTGTCCAGTTTCAACACTCCACATCGCCGCTAGAAGCAGCCGCCGGTGTTATCACCTCTTGGAGTTGGAGACCCCATTGATAACTCTCGAAAGCTAGATTTGCACAAGCTAACTACCAATTGTCGCCCGAAACACTCACCGGTCTTATCACTTTGCCGCCGCTGCAAGGAAAAGGCAGTTTGTTCGGGGATGCTGCTGCAACAAAACCTCTGCTCATTGGATTTGCCGCTTCAAATTGCCGCCAATACAAAGCCTAGTCGGCCACCTTTAATTCACGTCGACGGAACATTTGGCCCATGTCTTCTTCCATAGACACAAGGCAATAGGCGGAGAACACTCCACGATGGCACTCCGCTCCGCCGCCTCAATCTCGCCGCAAACCGTTGGCCGCTCAAATCCGCCGCCTCAAACACACCATCTACAAGAGGACTGCGCCGCCTGTTCTCTCGAAGACATAAAGACGGTTGCGTATGAGCCAAATCTCACCCCATTGCCGCTCCTCCTTGCTGCAGTCCGTGGTCGCCGCAGTCACGGTATACGTAAATGGCAGCTCAATACAAATCTCGTTAAACCCACGAGAAGGGAACGAGAGTTGGTGAAAGGTTGAGTTCCAATAGCGGATGGCAACCAAAATATGTCGCCGACGGTGGAATGGTAGCAGTGAAAATGGAGAAGGGGATTTTGGTCGGCTGAATGAAGAAGGCGGGCAGAAAAATCAAATCCTCCAATCAAGTCTTAAATTGCAATTGGGCCCATAGGTGGAAAAGAAAGAAATATCAATTTTGCCTCAAATTTCAGCCCACATAAATGGACTTTTCATTTAAGTCCCCAAAAGTGATGGCAATTCCATATACACCCTAAAATGGAAGAAACAGGTTTTGGAGCCAACAAAGAAACAAAAAAAAAAAAAAAATCAAAGTCTCGCCCTTTACAAGTATTTGGTATGTTTTTTCACTGGATACTTCAAGTCTCGCCTCTCAAGTATTACGCATGTTCTTCACCGATTCTTGAAGTGGGGGCATTTGTTGACACCGAAATTTCACCAATTAATGGCCAAATAAATCGGTTATTAATTGGGTCTCAAATCTAAGTCCATAATATATTTGGGCTTTACACATGGATTAATCCTTAAATAAGTATTAAATTCTTATTTTACGGATTATCTAATTGGGCTCGAATCTAGCCCAATAAATCAAATGGCAAGTATCCAAGTCCATCGGCCCATGCTACAAGTCATAACCCTAACTCGTGTCTATAAAAAAGCGACCTTCGGTGCATGTAAAAAATCAGACTCACACAGACACATATCAAGCTCTCAAGCTCACGTCTCGAGCCTCCGCCTCGAATTCATAACATATTTGAATTCGAGATGTTCGTGATAGGAAATCATATGTTCGATTCAAGAACAAGCTTTTAAGCCCTTGAATCAAAATTAGAATAGGAGAGAAGAATCAGGGGAATCACGGAGATTTGTAATCCGCTTTCGTTTGATTAATAAATTTATTTGTTCCCTATTTTTCTTGTCTCGTATTTATTATATTTTGCAGACTCGAAAAATTTGTGGTTAATAATATGAAAAAAGAAAGTCTAGAAATTTCACTTTTTGAAATGCGGTTTGAAAACTATAGCAAAAAATATTTTCACTACAAAAAAAAAAAACATCACTTTTTTTTCTTAAATTCTTCTTCAAAATATAGCTTTCTAACAATTTGGACAGCATTTCTGTTATAGGTGTTTCTTGCCTCCTAAAAATAAACAAGGATTATGTTCGTTCTTAAATTCTTTATTGTTCGAAGCACATTATTTGTTACATGCTTCGTTTCCTGAAATGCACTACATGTAGTGAAGACCGAATCAAATAAAGCCCTCCATGCAAGGAAGTCTAGAAGTGATTTCCCAACCCTTTTTCGAAAAAATATCTACTTCGGGCTTTATTACCGGACCCAGTTATTTTCGCCGTTCTTACTACACTGGGTGCATCCCGGGCAGCTAAGCACGTAACATTTTACTTGTTCGGCTAATGAAACTTAGGAGTAGACCTTTTAGTTCGTGTTAAGAACCACATAGTCCAGCATGAAGTGTCTTACTTTTTTTAATCTTTTAATTTCTTAGAAGTTATGTAATGTAATTTTAATTTACAATATATTATGAAATTTATTTAGATCTTTCAAAGAAGGAACCTTGAAAATTGTTAGAATTTAGTTATTTCTTTGAGATTTTTTAAACTTTATGAACTTTTGTCTTACTTCGTTCTGACTAAAAATGTATTGCACAAGTAAATTTGTACTACAAAATACAGTAAATATGCCATATTCAACAAAAGAGTGTAAGGCCATCTCCAACAGTTGTTTAAAAACCGGTTGTCCATATCTATAATTTAAGAGGCGAACATTGTTATGCAACACCACTTTTAACATCACACTCCAACAACATTGTTTATATTTTACATAATTATCATATTTTATTATTTTACAACATTTTAGTTTTGAATTAATTTTAACAACTATATTTCAACATGCATATTCAAACGACAATATTTAACGACCATTTAAAAAATTATTCAAAATAACAACATTATTAATAAAAATGCTAAATTCCAAAAGATTTCGAGAAACTGAATTCCAAAAAGACTTTGAAAAACTAAATTTTAGAGGATAAACTGACAACTATTTTGATGTTCAAGAAAGAAAAGAACAAAAAAAAAGGAATTGCAGTAACTATTTTCAAGTATAAAAGGTGGTAGTTGCTCTCGTATTCCTACACTTATTTTCTTCCAAAACAATATTTGTAATTCTCATTGGCTAATTTCTTTAATCCATTCATGCATTTTTTTGATAATCAAGATCTTTTTGATGAACCAAATCATCTTCGACCACTTTCACCTCCTCCACCTCCTTCTTCTCCCTCCCCAAAAACCCTTCTAAAAAATCTTCCTCACAACAAACCCTTCTAAAAAATCTCACAACAAACCCTTCTAAAAAATCTCAAAACTAAAGAAATTAAAACCTCACAAAACGTATAAAATTGAGTTATAAGACAATAATATGGTAGTATATATGAAAGGAGAACACATTAAGGTAAGTATCGATGTCTTTTTTGAGCTTCGAAGTCGACGCCACCAGCCTCCATGTTTTTTTTTTTTTTTTCGACACGTTGGTGTCGAAAATTGACCAAAAAATCGACCTGTATGTGTCGAAAATTGCCGACGGGTTTCAAAAAAAAAAAACTTCAAAATCGACTTCGAAGCTCAAAAAAGACATCGATACTTACCTTAATGGCTTCTCTTTCCACATATACTACCATATTATTGTCTTATAACTCCATTTTATAAGTTTTGTGAGGTTTTGATTTTTTGAATTTGGAGATGTTTTGGAGGATTTAAGAAGATGAAAAAGATAGGGTTTAATTGGGTTGTCGCGGCAGTTACGAGCATGTACGGTGGCGTTCGGCGGCGGCGGCGGCGGTGAGGGTTGGAGAGGAGAAGAAATGGTGAGGTTTTTTTTTTTTACAACAATGGGTTTTTTTTCTTTTTTTTTTATTTGGTTTTTGAATAGGTAATTTCTAAAAAAAATTGATATAATTGATATTTTGTATGAAAGGGTGTTTTTGTACTTTTCTTTTTATTTTGGTATTAAAGTAAGAAAAAACTGATAAATATGTACTCAATTTTGGTTTTAAACTTGGTAGTATTCAAGTAAACAAAAGTAGGGATTTAAAATAGTTGCCCCCATTTACCTATTCTTTTTCTCTCTCCTCTTAGTCACCCATTATCTTCTCTCTCTCATGTCTCTCTCTCTCCTCTCTCTCTCTCTCTCTCTCTCTTAAAATGCATTAATAAGGGAAGGAAAGGATATACCTTTCATCTATGTTAGACACATAAAATGTCCATCTTATTTTACATTTTGTTTTATTCGATACATGAAAAAAAATTTAGGTTAGAATTTATTTTAAAATAAAAAATTTGTCTGCTTTTGGGTTGGAATTTATTTTGAAATAAAATGATCAAAACAAAGCCTTAGTTTTTAATAACAATTCATTTTTATTTCATATTACATGGTATTTTTCTCTATTATTTTCTCGTAAGAAACAAACAAAACTAAGGAAGATGATTTTTATCACCATTCTTTTTAGGACCAAACATAATTGGGATTTCAAAAGTTCTTGATTTCCTTTTCATTTCCATTTGCATTTTCATTTTTCTTATTTTGAAATCCATGAACCAATCAGAGCCTAAGTGATAACTAATAAGATTCTAGTAACCATGGTTTGGAGTTAGGGTTAAGATTTTAAATTAAAATTAATTTAAGATTTTAATTAAAACTTAACTAGCGCCACATGTCAGTAGGAGAGACACCCGGAGATAACTGATAAGATTCACCACCCATTGGAGTCGTTCTTAACCGGGTGCAACATCGATATACTCCTAAATGTTATATGTTCAACAATCAAATGTGGAGAATGTAGTGTAATATTCTTAGAATGAAATTACTTTAAAGATTACATTTGTCATAAAAGTAGAAGTTTTGACAATCTAGGAAAAATATGATTCCCTTTCACCATTATTTGATTTCGAAAATCAAATTATCAGAATTAAGTACATTGCCCAAAAAAATGTAGCGATTTGAAGATTTGTGGACTTCCTGTTGGAACCACGGCTGCACTTCGACGATTGATCACGAAACTTGTGGATGAGGCTTGGAATCCATTTGTTCTCTAATTTTATAGGTAACAAGTTGCTGCAATAAACAACCACAATAATATGGAGATAGGCAAGGTGAGGCGCGGACTAGGTCGCTCTCTTAAGACGAATTTCACGATCCCTTCTCTAATGAGGTGCAAAAAGGTTCCGATCGTGTCGCCTATGGGATACAACAGCCCAGCCTATCTCTCCGCTGTAACTTCACCGAAATTGCACGTTCAAGTGAAGTAGAAGCTTACACCCGACACTCAACAAGAGCTCAATATATGTATAGAATATATGATCTTTTTGAAAGACATTTTTCATTCACTCTTTATCTTCACTCTTACATTTTCTCAAGCCACTAAGCCACCATTTTATAGTGTAAAATAAGGTCATCATAAACGCTATATTTAATATAGAATTAGGGAAATTTATGGAGGTTTTATGAGGCAAATAAAGTTTTTGTATGTTTCAAAATGTTGGTCAAAATTACCTCATAAATTAGACAAAGAAAATATTTAATAAAATATTATTTTTATTAAAAAACCCCAACAATCCCCCACTATTTTAATAAAAATAATAATACTTGAGCTCTTGCGGAATATTATGCATAATGAAAGTGAGCAATGCCTTGAAACCTTCACTTAGTACAATATGTTTCCCGTACTAGAATCAAAGTGGACTTAGCCTTGAAACAGTGACCCTTGGGGCACGTAGAATCATATTGCACACATAATACTCAAAGTATCCCGATCGAAGCTTCTAAAGCCAACACATTAACGGCCATGTGCTTTACCCCATTTCTCGTGAGAGCTCTAGAGAACAGCCTTAATTCTCATAGGAAGCGGCCCCACTTCCACACTCACAAGGTGAATTCTATCAAGGATGTTTACGTAACTCCAACACCCCACCATCCGGGCTATAGAACTCATTAAGAGATCAAAGTCTCAACCTCACAATTCGTTACGAGCTTTATTAGTGCACACGCACCATAGGGATGGATAATAAAAGTGTGCACTTTTATCACTATCAAGTTGCTTTCAGATTCGTTTTTCTTCGCCTAGTTCGTAGGATCTCTAGCCCCTAGGCGATAGTATCCTCATCAACAACTTTACAAAATATATTAGGCTTTCACCCAATCCCCCTCGATGCATTTCAGATGATTTCTGAAATAATGTGAAATATAATTTCACAATTTTAATAGCGCTTATTCGACATTTAGTCTCATGGACTCAATGGTTTATTAACCATTTCTCATATAATTTCACATATAATTTCACTTAAATTTTCGCGTGAATTTTCACATAAATTCACAGTACTGTATTTTCTTTTAATGGTTCCGGTTCCCATTAAAAGATTCTCGCAATATGCCAACTGCAGTTTTTCAATCTCATTTATCAAAGCACAAAGCATTTGATTTTTCTCAATCATATTTATCAAAGCACAAAGCATTTGATTTATTCTCAATCATATTTATCAAATCACAAAGCATTGATCTATCCCACATTAGGATTTTATATACCACATTCGGTATCAACTGGCCTCCTCACAGGCTAATGTCAAAATAATCAATCAAAATTGATATGATTTTTGACTTTTAAATTATAAACAAATAGTCATTTGCACAATGTGATAAATCTAATCAAATAGGAATATAATTCCTCTTATTTAGATTTTCAATAATCAACAATATTGAAACTTTCAAAGAACGTTTCACTTCACAACTCACAAATTCATTTTCGCAAATTAATATATACTCTTAGGCCTTTCTAAATTATACCAATGTCACGTATATGTAAAATTAGGCCTTTAATAACTACTTGCATATTCAAGATAAATAAAGCATAATTTATCACACTATCACTATGAATAATTTGTAATCATAAGATGAGCAATTAACATAAATCACATCAAATTCAATTGTAACATGCTCATATACGTAGACTCTAAAAACCCCCACTATTCCTCAATACTAAAAGCATACCAATGAATCATGAATCAAGAAAGAATGTATTGACTTTGATCATTCTCAATTTCGCAATTAAAATTTATTACTAATACCCCCACTATTTCTCGATATTAAAAGCATATTGATCAACATATAAGATATTTAAACACATACAATATTAACTCCACATAATGAATCATGAATCAAGATACATTTCAATAATTATGATCATGTTCAATTCTCAATTAGAGATAACTACCATTACCCCCACTAATTGTCAATTTAATCGGTTATTTTTTTTTTTTCAAAAAATAATATATTAATTAAATTTAATCAATGCATAAAGGACAATTCATTGGGTAATAATGCACTAACGGTAACATCAAAGATTAAATGCAATTAAGCACACATTAACCAAATAATTACTCATACGGTCATACCTATAAAGTAGTATAAAATCAATTTTATAACTGAAGCCGCTTGTGAAATAATTAATTGGCAGGTGATCTCCTTAGACCGAGAATATTAGAGAAAACAATATTCTCATTATTCAAAAAATAAATTAAAAATCCCAGATCTGATGAATTTCAATTATCAACTTTGTCGAACCCTATATGTTCTTTATTCGTCAAAAAATCGCGCGTAATTGACAGCTTTGGCAATGCTCAGTATTTGTAGCATATCTCTCTCGTTCGATGTCCAATTTCAGCGATTCAAGTTGTTTCGGACAGCCAACCGAAATCCCTACAACTTTCGTGTTTTACGAATCCTCAAATTATGATTATATAAGGTCGTAAATTTGACTCAAAGTCTGCACTCGTGAATTGTACGAAAATTCACCTACACAAAAATAAGATCGTTAATTTTGTTTAGTCAACACTAGATAATAAATAAAAATGAATCATCTCCCTTTTCATCATCAAAGGTTGCTCTTTTAGATCATCGTCAAAGCTCATCTTCATGGGATTGAAATTTCGTCTTAAATTGTTGGAACCACGGCTGCACTTCGACGATTGATCACGAAACTTGTGGATGAGGCTTGGAATCCATTTGTTCTCTAATTTTATAGGTAACAAGTTGCTGCAATAAACAACCACAATAATATGGAGATAGGCAAGGTGAGGCGCGGACTAGGTCGCTCTCTTAAGACGAATTTCACGATCCCTTCTCTAATGAGGTGCAAAAAGGTTCCGATCGTGTCGCCTATGGGATACAACAGCCCAGCCTATCTCTCCGCTGTAACTTCACCGAAATTGCACGTTCAAGTGAAGTAGAAGCTTACACCCGACACTCAACAAGAGCTCAATATATGTATAGAATATATGATCTTTTTGAAAGACATTTTTCATTCACTCTTTATCTTCACTCTTACATTTTCTCAAGCCACTAAGCCACCATTTTATAGTGTAAAATAAGGTCATCATAAACGCTATATTTAATATAGAATTAGGGAAATTTATGGAGGTTTTATGAGGCAAATAAAGTTTTTGTATGTTTCAAAATGTTGGTCAAAATTACCTCATAAATTAGACAAAGAAAATATTTAATAAAATATTATTTTTATTAAAAAACCCCAACACTTCCTTTGTATACTAATTTCAAATGCGCTGCACAAACGATCATTACAAAAGGGAAAACATACTACATATGCGACATATCGCTAGTAAAAAAACTAAACGTACAATCTCACATTGCACATGGAAAACCAAGTGCATACAGATATTCAAAAGAAAAAAAAAAAAAACAACTCATACATATATATACAAACATGCACACATACATGCATATACATATTTTATTTACCAACACCGTAAAAAAGAGCTATAGTTAATTTCGTATTGAAGCAAACTCCTGCAGCTCGAGCTGATCGGCACCGGTGGTGAAGTTGTTGAACATCGAGCAGTCGAAAGGCTGGGCGAGCCGCGAAGGAATAAAACCAAATCGGGATCCAAACAGATCAAAGTGCACAAAGTTGTTCTCCAACTGATACGCCCCGATCGTGATTCCCGCTCTTGTATTTGTTCCTCCATCAACGAAAGCCAAGCAAGACACGTTCGGCCTCGCACTCACTAACGCATCGTACCCGAAAATTCTCCAGCTCACATTTCTGTTCTGCATAACAAAGTCTATGTTAGGAGCGCCAACACGTGTCGGTGGCAAGATTCTACTATCGAAGCAGAGTCCAAAGGGAGGTACGGCTTGAACTTGAGGCACACCGGATAGTTGTTTTGCAAAGAATTGGCTAAAAGTGTTGTAAACCGAGTGCTCCATAATCGTGTAAGGTATCGTTGTGCTGATCATGGTCCCACCAAATCCTCGGGTTTTCGAAAGTAGGGTGGTGTTGAACGGGACGGTTTGGTTGTTTATATTGATCGATCGGATAAGTATGAAGTACTCTCCTTGTGGGCCTATGGTTAACGGGGTGTAGGCCATGGTTTTCGGTGCTACTTCCGAAGGAATGTTTCCGATGAAGATCGCTCCTTTGTCGGTCGAAAGGGGAGAGAGGCACATGGCGAATTCAGGGCGGAACCCGAAATGGGAGGCGAGCTGTAACGGCAAAGAAACAGGGGTGTGTCCCAGTCCGGCAATTCCTCGAACACCTTGCGGGAGCGGTCCTTGCAGGAGAGACGAAGGCGCACAAGCGAACAAAAACTGCGGATCGGTGGCCCACCGACGGACGCCGCGGCCGCCGTTGAAGGCCCGAACAGAGACGACATCGAGCCCGAGTTCGCTGACGGAATTCTTATGGGTGAGTGGGTTGGTGGCGATGACGCCGCAAGTGTTGTTGTGGCAGCCGGGGCGGGGGGTGGGGGAGGACCTGCATTTGTGGCAGTAGTGGACGCCGGCGCGTGAGCATTGGGCGGAGTGGCAGAAGGGAGCTGTGTAGGTGGAGGAAAGGTAGTTGTCGTCGCAGTTGACCCACAAGAACCTGCCGTTGAGATCGACGACGAGGGGAACGGCGATTTGAGGAGTTCTCTTGCGGAGGATGGTGACGTGGAGGCTGGTGGCGTTGTCTTTGGTAACTGAGAGAATGAGTGTGTTTGGTTTGAAGGGAGCTGATGATGATCTGTGAACAAGGGGTTTTGAATCTGATATGGTGGTGCTGAGAATGACAAGGGTGAAGATGGTGGTGGCAAACTTGTTGATTGTTGTCGGAGAAGCCATCGCTCAAGTTTTTGTGAGTACGTAGGATTGATTGTGTGTGTGTTTTGATGGTGGTACATTGTATATATATAAGCATAACACCCAAATACAGTATATGCAACACTTACTCCCTCCGTTCCTAAATAAGTGTTTTTATTTTGATTTTAGAAAAAATCATATAAAAATGATTAAAACAACCTTTATCAATTTATGATTTATAAGAGAAAATTAATGATTAGAGTTTCATTCATAAGGTTAAAACAGGAAAAATGCATTTAATCCAGTATTGAAAATCTAAAGTGACAGATAATATGGAACAAATATATTTTAAAAAAGAGACAGTTATTGTGGAACAGAGGGAATACCTCCTAAAGTATCCTTTGTAACATTTAGATCTCTCAACATTAAATATTTTATGTTTTAAAATTAAAAAATAATAAACATAACAATCTAATAATTATTGAATCATTAAAGTTGAATAGTAACTAAAATTTAATTATTGAAAAAAGAAAATAAAAAGTAATATGGTTTGTATAATAATAAATGAAAATATATTTTAAGAAATTAATGAAAACTAAAAAAAAAATACTTAAGATTACTATTATTTATGTATTGATTTCTTAAAATTATATTGATATAAATATATTCAATTAATTGGTCCAATAACAGTTAGATGTTAGTTATTAAATATGTACCAAACAATACAAGATAATATTTTTAAATTTTAAAGTATTATATTGTTCGAGAGATATTTTTAGTTATATAATTTAATTAATCTTTTACTTATTATTTTAGATAAAAAAAAAAGGAAAATTTTAAGGTGTTAGGATTTAAAATACAAATTGAATTGAGCTTGAGGGGTAAGTGTTAGTGTGTTACAAACGATACTTTAGGGGTTAGTGTTACAGAGCGTATTTATTTGGGGTGTAAACTGTATTTAACCCTTGATTAGATATATGGCAAATAAATCGGGAAATTCAATGCTAAATCCGGTTATTAACACCCGTTGATTGTTAACCGTAGATTATACACATAATCACAAATACCAATGTCTATCATGTCATTGATTACGATAGGCGAATTAAGGATTGTGTTTAGGTCTTGTCCGATAACACTTGGATTACTTTTGGATGAAGTCTAAATGTATTTCCGAAGTATTACAATTTATTGAACTTGATTCTTATTTTACAAATTGTGTCTATTGATTATCAAAATAAAATTGAAACTCTTGTTATAGTTGTTATCTATGTACGATAATTGTAGTCATCAGGGTAAGCAAATTAAAGATGAATAGAAATGGGGTATTTTAATCATTATATTATGGTATAGACTAATATTTGAATAGATTTATATCAAGTTTATTAGATTTGGACAAAATATTGCTGGCGGAGAACTTGAGTTACGTATGTCAAGTGAAAAATGACAAAAATATAAATTAGAATATTTATTTGTAGGTGACGTTTCAAGAATAGTTGGCAAGCTAAGTTTAGTATAAAAGGGTTGGAACAAAGATAGTTATCATTTATTTGTTGTGATGTAATGAAGGCACATTTGTCAGGTAAGCGATGCTCGCGGCAACAAGATTGAATTTCACTTGCCACGTACCTTTTATGGGTACTTTATAATGGGGTTATAGACACATATGATTGAAGGAATCCACAGCCAATCATATAAGTTTACTGGGTAAATTTATACCATGTAACAGTGGATTTTGTCGTTGATCAATAATCAATTGATTCTAAATTTGCTATATTTTGTAACTGTACCACCACGAATATTATCTAACCATAAGAGTGTTGTTGATTCTAAACTAAGTAACTTTAAAAAATAAGAAGCTAGTTCTCAGAAATAGTCGATAAGAAAATTATAGTTGTAATAATAATTTCTGGAGTTAACTTCCACTTCACTAATACATACATAATTTATTCAGAATCTCTCTCTCGAGTGCTATTAGAATGAGGTCTGGTCTTAGGGTTTAGGGGGCCCCAAGCGAAAGTAAAAATCATGGCTCTTTGTTTTACATATATGTTTTTCATTATATGTGAACTTATTTTCTTGTTTTGTAAATTGTATTTATTGAAGTTTCATATTCTAAACCTTGTAAGATATTATTTTCTAGATAAAATAATTATAATTTCTTCATTTTTGTTCTTTTTTGCAACACATTTGAACGTAAAAAAAAAATCGCCTAAACAATCATAGTAGAATAATAAATGAATATAAGTGGTACCAAAGTTTCTTCCAAAGTGGTATTTGGTGTTCGGTAAGATGTTTGATTTCCTCTTAATTCGTGTGTTATAAACCTATATTTTTTTAAACAAAATGCATATACTTGGACTACGATCAGGGCCGGTCCTGGGATATATGAGGCCCTAAGAGAGCTTTAAGAAAATGGTTGCTTTATGATTCAATATTATTTAACTTAGTAAAACAAACAAAAATAAATATTTAGTTACATGAGAATAAAAAATGCATAAATCTACAACAAAAGATACCACTTAAATTTTTTTTTTGAATTGTTAGAGGATACTACAAAAAAGACGAATTATTTTTTTCTCTTCTTTTTTTCGATAATAATAAGTAATACAATAGTAAATAGTGATCTGTCGGTGGCATTTTTCAATCTTGTATGATAATGGATGCACAAAGAACTCTAATGAAAAACGTTTTAAGTTGATAAAAAAAAATTGTGCAATTAATTTAAACCTCCATTGAAAACAGACATAAGGTACAATTAAATCTATACTATCTATAAAAGTGTGAATGTTAGGAAAAGTTTCTTCCATTTTTTGTGTTTCCTAATTTGCCCCTTACATAGGTTATATTTTTAGGATAATATAGTAATGTTGCTTATTTTGCTAATTATTCCATCAAAAAAATTGTAAAGGTTCAAAATTAACTGTAACTCTTGGAATTCTTGAATCCATTAGTCACCATATGTTCATTCACCGTGCAACCATCTTCATTGTCTGAGTCTCTTGGTATTCTTTTTTCACACATTTGCACTTTTATTATCATAACATGGAAAATGAAAGACCTTATTACCTCCATTATGACAAAAAAAAAATTAATAAATAAATAAATAACATTTCTGTACAAGATGGCACACGGTGGTTAAATCATTAATAAGAAAATAATTGACCATTAGATTCATTACATGTAGCAATACCAAAAATATTTAGGCTATTGTATTATACATACATACACACTATAATATGTCATTCTCACCATGCTGTGAATCCGGTGTAGAAGAGGAATTATAAGGAAGAGATTTTTTCCCTAGGTGCATTATTATTTGTGTATTTATTTGTTTTTGGGTGCATTATCGTTTGCCCTTTTTTTTTCCTGTCGATGTAGCATATGACGTTTGTTTATGGTGTTACATGCATGGATTTCCATGAGCTCACTGTAATTTAATTTTTTCGAGCAATGTTTTTGTATGAAGATGTCACTGAAGTTAAAGAATATGCCCTCTACAAAATAAATTGTTCATATGTAATCATGTTTTCGATGAATTTTTAGACATCCGTGTTAATGTCATTAGTTGTAATCCTTTATTTTTTTGTCAATGAATTGCAATAGTCACCGTGACAACGAATTTCTTGATAGTTCTGTTGTAAGTCTAATATAACAAACTAAAGCCTTTAAGTAGTGGCTAAAATTACATGCATAGTTGAGTGGGAGATCAGATGTAATCGTAGTTTCACGATCATTTTTTACTATTTCACGGTCATTTTTTACTATTTGTGGGTGCATTATCGTTTGTCCCTTCTTTTTCTTTTTCTTTTTCTTTTTCTTTTTCTTTTTCTTTTTTCTCCCCATGTAGCATATGAAATGCGTTTGTTTGTGGCATTATGATCTATGACATGTGGATTCCTATATGTTCATTGTTATATAATTTTTTCGAGCAATGTTTTATACAAAGATGTCACTGTATTTTTTTTCCCTCTCGATGTAGCAAATGAAATACGTTTGTTTATGGTGTTACATGTGCATTCCTATGAGCTTATTACAATTTAATCTTTTCGAGCAATGTTTTATATGCAGATGTCATTGAAGTTAAAGATATATCCCCTCCACAGAGCAAATTATTCATATGTAATCATGTCTTTGATGAATTTTTAGACATCTCTGTAAATGTCATTAATTGTAATTCCTTTATTTTTCTGTAAATGAATTTCAATGGTAATCGTGACAACAAATTTCTTGATAGTCCTATTGTAAGTCTAAAATAAAAATTAGAGCCTTTGTAAGTAGTGGTTGATATTGTATACAAAGTTGAGTGGGAGATCGGATGTAATTGTAGTTTCACGATCATTTTTTACTATTTAACTTATATTACCGAATATGAGATTCATAAATTAATTGACTGAATCTCTCTATATATTTTTTAAACCATGAATCTCTATCCCTATATGTTGCCCTCTTTTTTCCTTGAGAATTTTTTAAAACCGCATTTCAACTTGATAGATCTCCTTTGCCTCTTATATTTAGAAAATTTGTCAAAATTCGCCAATTTTAATTGACATCTCTTCTGCTATGCAATACTTAGAATTCAAAAGTTGCCTTAACTTCAAAAATAATAGACCTCGGCCCTCATCCGAAACATCATTTGCATGCCCATAATCTATCACTAAGACGGTGTTTGGCTAGGCTAGCTAGGCTTATAAACTTTTAAAAAGACTTTATAGATGTTTAAGAGCTTATAAGCCCTTTTAAAGTAGTTCGTATTTTTTTCCACAAAGATCTTATAAATTCAATAAATAAGATGTTGGAGAGCTTATACGATCTTTTTTTTAAGTATCTATACCCCACATTTTTATTTAATAAGATCTTAAAATAGTAAAAACAACTTATAAGCTTATTATCCAAAAACTTCAATAATTATTCCAAATAAGCTTATCAGCTCTCAAAACAACTTATCAGATATAAAAGTTTATCAATTATTTTAAATAAGCTTAACCAAACGAGCTCTAAAATAGTTTTTGGAAATTTATTTTTCCTATTTTCTGTTAACTATCGATTGAAAATAAGTAAATAACATCTTTTAATAATGACCATGAGCACTTCAAAATTTTCAGAATAAAAAAAAACATTCAAATTACCAAGATACAGATCAAATAAAAAGATCATGAACGAAAGTATTTGTTTAATGTATGAATCTAAACGTATTGCAATCTGTGTTCTAAAAATCGGTCGAGGCGGAGGCGGTCTAAAACCTTTACGATTTTAGTGGAAATGATTGAAATTTTGGTTTTTGTCTGTGAGGGGGTTCTCGGCGATCCGAGGCGGTCAAATCTTGAAGACGGGTCAAACGTTGGTGGCAAAAATCGGTTAAAAATAGATTTTGGCTGTACAATTTTTTTTTTTTTTAAGGATTTTTATTATATTATGACCTTATTATTATTAAAATTTTATTATGTGATTATGATATATAAATGATGGGGATAAAATCATGTTTAATATATTTTTTATATGTTTTAAGTATTTACAAATAATATATAAACTATATTACATGAAATTTAAAAAACCGCCTTTTACATCCTTGATTGCAATATTATAAAAAGTTGGATTATACTGAAAAATAATATCAATATAATTCAAATAAGTCTGATATTTCCATATCTATTTAGTTTTTTTGATTTTGATTGAAACTATGTCAAAAAACCATACATTTTGTTTTTAAATTAAAACATAATCTCATAAATATACTGGCCCAAGACGTGCAACGTACGTCCACCTTTCTAGTTGAATAAAAAGGCTAGTATGTGGCCCAACTTATACATTTATGATTTATAGAAAGTCCATTTTAAATTGCTAAAATAAACCAGGCTAATATATATATATATATAGCCCAAAGCAATTGCTTGTGTGGCACAATCAACTACATTTATTAGGGGTGAACAAGTTGGACCCATCAACCTGTTGAACCCGTTAAATTCGTGAAAAATCGTCCCTCTAGAACCGAATGGATAGATCCATGAATAGAATTGAGACCTGAAATAGGGAAGATCCGCGGGTTTGGGTCTAAGATGTGTTCAATTTTTTTCTATTACCCGTGAAACCCGTTCCGTCCCGCCGTACAAAACGACGTCGTTTTGTTATATTATATAGTATAATAAATTAATAATATATAGGGGCAATTTGCTATAGGTCCCTCTGTATTATAATTTATGTGTGTAAATCCAAGTCAAAATTTAATGCTTTAATTAATTAATAATATTTATTATGGCAAAAATACCCTTAATTAAATCAAATCAAATCCCTAAAAATCTCTCTATCAAAACAAATTCCCAAACATCTCTCTTCCAAATATTAAATAAAACAAATAAATTAACTCATAACAAAAATATACAATGTATTTTACAAACTCATACTCTAAACACGCCACTACAGCCCCACCACCGCCTATGATCCGGGAACTGCGACGCCTATGACTCCGCGAACTGCAAATAGCAAACTGAAAATTAGATTTTATATTATTAAATTGCAAACAACAAAATACATATGATTTCGCCAAATGCAAACAACAAACTGAAAAACCAAAATCCATAATTTGTATTACTGAATTACAAACAAAAAATTACCTATGACTTCGCCAAATGCAAACAGCAAACTGAAGAAAAACATTCAGCAAAACTTGCATTATTGAATTACAAGCAGTAAAGTACATACGACTTCGCCAAATGCAAACAGCAAATTGAAAAAAAATAAAAAAAATCAGCATCATTAAAAACATCAACCAAAAAATTGTTTATGGAACAATTTGCAAACAACAAAAACATTAAACAAAATGTTTGTAAAATGTAACTTAAGACATACCTTGCAAATGGTAAACCAGAGGAATCGAATCTCAACGTCAACCGCAATTTCTCAAACATCAAACGAAGTTAAACCAACCTGCAAACAGAAATTGCTAACAACAAAAACGATGGGAATGTTCTACATACGGGAGACACAATGTGAATTTTGGCTATGATTTTGGATTTCTGAATTTTTGTTGCCCTCTTTAATTATTCCACCAAGAAATCATCTCATAATATAAAAAGATCCCTATTTTTTTCCTTCTCTATAATATTTCTTTATCATAAAAGTAAAGAAAAAGAAAAAAAAAAACAGAGTAGCTCGAGAGAGGGAGATAGGCGTGAGACACAGAGGGAGAGAAAGAGATGAGAGTTTAAATATAGGGTGAGATAAACGTGAGATTGGAGAGAGAAGATATATGAGATTTGTTTTCTTATTAATTGAGGGTGATTATGTCTATACACTAATTATTTTATTTTATTTATATTATTTTTTGAGTCAAATGACCTATGCCTATATTCATCTAGCAACTAGGATATCTACCTATATAAGTCCAAAATAGGGGTGTCTAGCAAATTTCCCCTAATATATAATGAATAAATAAAGTATTCCTTTTATATCAAATGCATAAATAAACTACACTATAATTTTGGAATTAATTCCTACAAGATTAGGAAAATTTCTAAGGAAAGGTAGGAAAAAAAGGCAAAGATGCTAATTTTATGGTTAAGACTTATAATAATTTTGATTTAATCTTGACATTTATCATTATTCATGTTGATTTCAATTTCAGATTTTAGGTGATTCATTTTAATTTCGAAATAGTTTTACGTAAACTTATAAATTATCACCGAAAAATGCATATTTAATCGATAATGGGTTTCTACCCGTAAAGGTTGGGCCCTATTACAAACCCGTCATGGACCGGTCTATCATAAATCCATTGAAAACCCACAAGTTTGTGACGCAGAGCGGAAACACAATAAAGTATTAATTTCTATGAATTAATCCTATAGAACAAAATAACATTCGGAATCCATCGAAAACTCTGGAATCCACCAGAAAATAGATAAAACTCTAAAGATTTTATTAAAATTCGAAATTCTTCTCAAAATAAAGTCCTAAGGCAGCTATTTATATTAAAAAACTAAAAACCCTAATTAAACTAAGAAAATACTACAAATTACGAAAAACGGCAAAAACGAGTTAGATCCCGATTCTAGTAGATCTCGTAATTTTGGGAACAACACAATTTACGGAATCCTAATACGATTTTTCTATGATTTGATATTAATTTTCTAAACCTTGACTAAAATAGCAAAAACGAACTTTTATGAGTCTAAACAACGTTAGATTACTGAAATTTGACGTGATTCATGAGCTTTGCTCATGAGTTTTGTTCCTTGCAGCGTTTCACTTGAGACAGAGTCCGTTTCGTACTCAAATACAATTTGAGTTCGTAGAAAACACTTGTTTCTCCATAATTTCTTTCGATATTTCCACCAATGCCCATTAATAACTCTTCTCGGAATTAAATAGTTATTTTGCAATTCGAATCCAATTTGACATTCCTTATTTTGCAATTCGAATCCAAATAGTTATTAAATAGCGATGCATATTTCTTTGCAAACAACTTCAAGTGCTCCACCAATCTTCCCGGCACAAAAATCTCGCTTACAAAATCTTCCTCCAAACGAGGAATTAGAAAAACTGGTTTCTTAATCGAAAATCCCAATGGCTCCACCAATTTCTCCGATACAAGAACTTCACAGCAAACACTATCTACAATTAGATCACATACCTTAACGCAATCCACTTGTCCCTTCTCTTTTCGTGCACCTTCCTGTTCTTGAACAAATTTTACAACTTCAAATTCTTCCTCAAATTTGTTTTTAACACCCTCTTTAAACTCATCAACTCCCTCTTCAACCTTGCTAACGTTCTCTTCTACCCCGTTGAGACTATCTTCGACTTTGTTGACGCTCTCTTCAACCTCGTTGACTCCCCCTTCAACTTCATCGACTTTCACCTTGATTTCGTTAATGTGATCGTTAATCATAGCTACGCTAATTTTAACTTTTGCATCAACAATTTCGTCTTCAACTTCGTTAACTCGTACGCAATGATCCTCCACCAAACTGGGTGCTTGAATAACGAACGAAGTATCTTGTACCTCCTTAACTTTGACAACGGGTGGAACATCTTTCGTTTTTCTAGAAGAACTATTTCGCTTAATATTCCTCCATCCGTGCTAACTCTTGAGCCTTTTCAAGGGTGTAGAATGTACGCCACCCCATCCTAAGACGTATTGAAATATTCAATCCTGTCAAGTACCGTGAAATTTTCGTACTTTCAGATTCTTGCAGGTTATTTAAGTTTGCTAGTCTCATAAACTCAGCAGTATAGTTGTTAACCGATCCACTCCCTTGCGAACAATTACGATATAGTTGAAATAGACGTTGCTCGTAATCTAAAGGTAAAAAAAGATCCATCAACATTTTTCTCATCCTCCTCCATGATTGGATTGGAAACTTTTCCTGTCTAGGTCTATTCCTCTGTATTTCGTTAATGTGATCGTTAATCATAGCTACGCTAATTTTAACTTTTGCATCAACAATTTCGTCTTCAACTTCGTTAACTCGTACGCAATGATCCTCCACCAAACTGGGTGCTTGAATAACGAACGAAGTATCTTGTACCTCCTTAACTTTGACAACGGGTGGAACATCTTTCGTTTTTCTAGAAGAACTATTTCGCTTAATATTCCTCCATCCGTGCTAACTCTTGAGCCTTTTCAAGGGTGTAGAATGTACGCCACCCCATCCTAAGACGTATTGAAATATTCAATCCTGTCAAGTACCGTGAAATTTTCGTACTTTCAGATTCTTGCAGGTTATTTAAGTTTGCTAGTCTCATAAACTCAGCAGTATAGTTGTTAACCGATCCACTCCCTTGCGAACAATTACGATATAGTTGAAATAGACGTTGCTCGTAATCTAAAGGTAAAAAAAGATCCATCAACATTTTTCTCATCCTCCTCCATGATTGGATTGGAAACTTTTCCTGTCTAGGTCTATTCCTCTGTATTTCATCCCAGTTGCACAACCCTTTAACTCACACCTAACCAATTTTACCATCTTATTCGGCAAAATATCCATCAATTCAAAATATCTTTCGACTTCTGATACCCAATCGATAAAATCATCAACTTCAAGAAAATTTCCGCTAAAAGATGGAATTTCAGCTCTTACCCGATATTTATCACAATCCTTTTGCCTCCTTATAGGCGTTTTTTCTTCGAACTCAGATTTTCCGCTCCCCTTTGAATAGTCGTCTACCTTGATTGAAATTGAAAAGGTCCATGATAATTGTGTCTAACATATGCACCTCGGGCTACACCGTCGGCAATCATCATGTGAGATTCAGTCCTTCTGTTGCTGTTGTCAAGGGCAAATCCCTCGCGCACCAATCGCAGATTTTGCAGTTTTTCAACCCTGCGGTCATCGCCAACGTAGTTGTTGTCTCCATGTTTCGCACCTTTCGCCATCTAACTAGGAAAAACCTTGATACTGATGTCAGCTGACGCAGAACGGAAGCACGGTAAAGAATTAATTTCTACGATTTAATCCTATAGAACAAAATAACATTCGGAATCCACCGAAAACTCTGAAATCCACCAGAAAAATAGAGAAAACTCGGGCTTCGCTAGAATCCGCAGGTTTATGACCTGCGCACACCCCTAAATGACATTTATATGATTATGAATATTTCCATTTATTTATAATATTTAGGGTAAATTACAATCACCCCTTGAGGTATGGTTAAATTACAAAAACTGCCCTACTGTTTTGGTAATTACAACAACCCCCTCAACTATAAATCTTCTTACACTTCCACCCTTACGGTTTCAAATTTAGTGGAATCTTCGAGATTATATGAAATATTATCACTTTTGTACCCGCTTAATCACATTCGAACTCCACATTTTGAAGCAAGATGATCATAAATATGTGTTTTTTGCTTGTATTTATCAGATTATGGTGCATCAGAAACTGTATTTTTACACAAAATGAGTACAAACTAGAAAGCATTCCACAAAATCTAGATGATTATGTTGAATTTGACACCATAAGGGTGGAGGTGTAAGAAAAAATCATAGTTGAGGGGGTATATGTAATTATCCATACCTCAGGGGTGGTTGTAATTTACCCTAATGTTTATTAAGGGACTTAAGATATAGGTCCCTCGTAACAAAACTTATTAGAACTAAATGACATGTTCAACTAAATATTTATTAGAACTAAATATTTGCTTCACATCCTTCATAAAATTCATTCCAAAAATGCCCCTCCACTCACAATTTTGAAATCTACATTACCATTTATCATTTATTTATGGGTAAATTACAAACACCCCCCTGAGGTATGGTCAAATTACCAAAATACCCCTCTTGTTTGGATAATTACATCTACCCCCCTCAACAACGATTTTTTCTTACACCTCCACCCTTATTGTGCCAAATTCAACATAATCATCTAGATTATGTGGAATGTGCTCTAGTTTGTACTCGTTTTGTGTAAAAATACAGTTTCCGATGCACCACAAACTGATATATACAAGCTAAAAATCACATATTATGATCATCTTGCTTCATAATGTAGAGTTCGAATGGGATAAAACGGGTACAAAAGTGATAATATTCCATATAATCTTGAATATTCCACTAAATTTGAGGAGTTGAGGGGGTGGTTGTAATTATCCAAACAAGAGGGGTGTTTTTGTAATTTGACCATACCTCAGGGGGGTGTTTGTAATTTACCCTTTATTTATTTTGCATTTAATATTATTATATTTCCATCTAACATTTTTAAATTGTTTTTACAGAATATTATTTTTTTTCTTTCTTCATTTTAGAATTTTATACACTACCATAAAAAACTTCTTTTCCCATTTTTTTCTACATAATATCAAAAATTACCAAAAAAAAAAAAAAAAACATGTTATTGTTTCTAATTCAATTTACATGTTTTTTAATTTGTTTGTAGTAGATTATGGTATACCACGGTGTACTCTTCTATATAATACAATGGTGTACTATACTATACTACAATGTAATATGTTTTACTATGGTATACTATCCCAAACCATAGTCGTCGGCAACCCTAGCAGACAACACAGCCAACGCCAAACCCTAGTCGCAGTCGCTGCAACTATAATTACCTATCAACTTTGGGAGACCCTAAATCTACCATTTTTTAACCCAAACCAAGCAAAACCTCTTAATGATAAGAAAATGAAATGCAATTAGTCAAAATATGCTTTTAATAACATTTCCACGTAACCACAACGTTCCACCGCCTCCACCATGATTTTATTTACCGCCGCCGCCTCCACCACTACTCCCTCCACCGATCCCACTCCTATTCTCTCCGCCAACGCCGACCTTCGTGCTATTATTGGAGAAAACTTGAGAGGGATAGGTGAGAGATTGTGAGAGAGAAAGAAAGATAGAGAGAAAACGTGAGAGGGAGATGGAGTGTGAGAGAGAGATGGAGAGAGTGAGAACGTGAGAGATAAATTGTGAGAGAGAGAACGTGAGATAGAGAGGGAAAATATAAGGAAGAGGAATAAATCTGAAAGATATGGATAAAAAAAATTAGGGATGTGACTCATATATTATTTCAATCTAAGGATTTAATTAAAAATTTGGATTTGAGCTTGTCATTTAATTCAAATTAAGTTTCGCTTGAGGGACTCACAACATATTATAGAATAGAAAAAGAAGAGTAGAGAAAGAAAGAGTCCTTAGATTATGTATAATATAGTAATTATCTTTTTCAATTGGGAGAGATGGTCAACAGGGTTACGACTGCTTTATTTATCACCAGGTAGAGATGAATACTATATGTTGGCGGCAGGAAATTATTTAGCTTTGAATCAGGATATTCAGGAAGAACAGGTTCGTTGTTCCAACTCGATACCGTCAAGAATTCCTTTGCATGGGAATGGGTTCATCTTCGAAGTATTTTTCCCTTCCAATATTTTTCTATTGGAGCTTCCCTCATTCCTTTTATTGAACATAATGATGCGAATAGGGCTTTGGTCTTACTTCACCGTCGAGAATTGAAAGAAGATGCGTGATTTCAGCATTCAATGTGTATTCCTGAATAATCTCATTTTTCAATGATACGATGCAATTGGAGCTTATCGGCAGAAACGAATCAATTTACATAGTCCTTTGTGGATCCGGTGACGACTAGATCACCGGGTTATTGCTTCACCCCTATGTATTAACACAATACAAAAAGGTTTAATTTCACTTGCCTCCTATGTACTATTATGTATCCTTCACTTACCCCTCGTACTATCAAGACCTTCACTTACCCCCATCGGTTACATTTTCCCCCAAAAAAACCGTTAGTTTAACAAAAAAACCCTAAATGACTGATTTATTACTTCCAATTATGCCCTTCTATTGATTTTGTATAAAATTGTCTATCCACCAACCTCTTTATTTACAACTAAAATTTTCTTTCAGCACGACCTCAGGTCCTCACGTCTTACAACTTTAAAATATGCTCATTTTATTTTATTTATACTTGTTTTATATTATTTCTATTTTAAGCACATTAATTTTTATTTATAAAAGAAAGGTTTTGGCCCGAAACCCTAAAAATATTTTTTCTAAAATATTTTTGTGAAATATTGCTTCCTTTATTTTCTCCTTTTTTTATAGAGGTTTTTGTGCATAGGATCCTAACCAAGCATCTTTATTATTCTAGGTTTAGGGACTATATCTCTTTTACCAATAAACCCATCCCTTTAATATTTATTATAAATAAAGGAAACATTCATGTATATGACAATATTACCCACAACCCTTTATACCCAATTCTAAATTGTAACCCCAATTTAATCAATTTTGTCCACAAAAATCCAATTTTGACCACAAAAATCCAATTTTGACTTTTATTTTTCAAAATATTTTTTTTTGCCGCCGGATTCCGGCGTTGACTTTTCGATTTTTTTCTGGTCTGTTTTTTTCGCCGCCGGATTCCGGCGTTTTTTTTTTTTTTTTTTCTAGTCTGTTTTTTTCCGCCGTCGGATTCCCGCGTAGACCGCCAGTCTCCGGTGTTGACTTTTTTTAATGTTTATATATATATATATATATATATATATATATATATATATATATATATATATATATATATATATATATATATATATATATATATATATATATATATATATATTTTTACGTCCGCCACTAGACATTGACCGTAATTGTGCTGTCACTGACAGTAAATTAACGTAATTATACTGTCAATAACAGTACATTAACGTAATTGTACTGCCGTTGACAATACATTTATGTAATTGTTCTGCCGTTGACAGTAAATTAACGTAATATTATTATTATTTTTTAAAATTTGGTTGATTTGTTGACAAGTCAACGTAATTATATTACTGTCGTGGACAGTAAAATAACTTTAAACACAATAATATTACTGTCAACCACATCAATTTTTTTTTGGGTTTTTTGTTTTGTTTGAGTTATTCACGGAGTAACGTAATAATATTACTGTCTATTATTGTAATATTACTGTAAACACAATAATATTACTGTGGTTGACGGTAATATTACTGTAGTTATAGTAATATTGTTGTCAACCAAATCAATATTATTATTTTGTTTGGGTTTTTTTGTTTGTTTGAATTATTCATGAAGTAACGTGATAATATTATTGTCTATTATTGTAATATTATTGTGGTTGACGGTAATATTACTGTTGTTATAGTAATATTACTGTAACTCACAGTAATATTAATTCTTTTGGGTTTTTATTATGTTTACATTTGTTGAACGGTCAACATAATAATATTACTTTATTACACAATAATAATGAGTTTTGTTGTGTTAATAGTACTGTGCTAGAGATTAATATAGCAATATTACTGTGTTAAACTGTAGTATAGTTAATTTTACTGTCTTTAACAATAATATAATTAATATTATTTTCAATCACAGCAATATTACTGTTTAAACGAAAAAAAAGATGTTACAGAAAGGAAAAAAAAAAAGAAAAAAAAAAAATCAACGCCGGAGATCGGCGGTTACAAAAAATGTGTTTTGGGTCAAAATTAAAATTTGTGAAATTTGGGGTCAAATTGAGGTTAAATTAAATTAAATGATGAAATTGGAGCGTATTAAAGTATGAGGAGCTATTTTAGTCTTTTACAAAAATTTGGACCATGTGTGGACTTATTTGTAAAGGGATTTATTGTCTGAATCTCTTTATGAATAAGTATCCATTGATGGGTTTATTTTTAAAGACCCCTATTTTATAGCACATTCAAACTTATTTTGTTTTTCTTCCTTTTTTATAGAACACGTTTCCGTCCTTTTCAATTATTTTATTTTTCTTTTGTTTCTTTAATTATTTTCTTTTTATTTTTTTTCTTTCCTCCACCACTAATCCTTTTTTATAGCACACATTACTTTTTTTTTTTATATTTTTTTTCTTTTTTTTTTTTTTTCTTTCCAACATCACTAATTGCGATCCAAATCCATTAATTAACTGCTCACAATTTTGTCTCTATTATTTCTCAATGTCAGCTCGCATAAATTGTTGTATATAAAGATAGCACCAAGAATAATATTGTTGCTAACGATTGCTCCTGCATCAATTCTCCTCTATCAATTCTTTTGTATCAATATTGTTCGACGGCTAACCAAGAACAATATTTCCGAGAATGAAGACTTCGATTGTTCCTATGTCAATTCTCATGGTGTCGTTCTTAAAAGTTTCTATAAAAAAAAGTTTTGTCCTGAAACCCTAATATCATTTTTGTAGAATGTTTGTAATTTTTTGTCTGTTTACTCTAAAAGTTTTTATTTATGATTATTTTTTCCCCTGCAGTTTTGGTACACGATATTTTAGTATATAACTATAAACACACACAAAAGAGGGAAAAAAAGAAAAAAAAAAAAAAAAAAAAAAAAAGAAGAAAAAAAGGTAAAACCTTCCCATGACACCTCTATAAGAAGGGCACTTTATAAATAAGTCTATTAATGAGTACTTATTCATAAAGGGGTCGAGACAAAAAGCTCTTTTACAAAAACATCCACACGTTGTTCGGATGTTTGTAAAAGACTAAAATAGCCCCTCACATTCTAATATGCTCTAATTTCATCCTTAAATTTAATTTAACCTCAATTTGATCTCAAATTTCACAAATTATTCAATTTTGACTCAAAACACAATTTTTAGTACAATTTCGTCCGCACCGCCGTTGACCGCCGGTCTCTGGCGTTGACTTTTTCGATTTTTTTATTATTTTTTTTCTTTAACATCTTTTTGTATCCCGGCGTTTAAACAACAATATTGTTGTGGTTGACAATAATATTAACTATATTACTGTTTAACACAGTAAAATTAACTATACTATAGTTTAATACATTAATATTGCTATATTAATCTCTAGCACAGAAATATTAACACAACAAAAGTCATTAATCTTGTGTAATAGAGTAATATGAATATCTTGACCGTTCAACAAAGGTAAACATAATAAAAAGCCAAAGAAATTAATATTATTGTGGTTGACAGTAATATTACTGTAACAACAGTAATATTACCGTCAACCACAATAATATTACAATAGTAGACAGTAATATTATTACGTTACGCCGTCAACAACTCAAACAAAACAAAAAACCCAAACAAATAATAATATTGATGTGGTTAAGAGTAATATTATTGTGTTTACAGTTATTTTACAGTCAACGACAATAATATACGTCGATTTGTCAACAAATCAAACAACATGAAAAAAAAACCAAAAAAATAATAATATTGTCGTTGACTCTAATTGTACTGTCGTTGACAATATACTTACATAAATATACTGTCAACGACAGTACCATTACGTTATTATACTGTCAATGAAAGTACAATTATGTTTAACGTTTAGCGGCGAGCTTAAAAAAATCGAAAGGTCAACGTCAGAGACCAGCGTTGACCACCGGTCAATGCCGGAACAGGCGGCAAAAAAACAATTTCTGAAAGATATTTTTTGAAAAAAGAATTCAAAATTGGATTTTTGTGGTCAAAATCGATTAAATTGAGGTTACAATTAAGAATAGGGTATAAATGGTTGGGGGTAATTTTGTCATATACATTAATTTTTCCTTTATTTATATAGCCCCTAAATCTAGAATAATAAACATAGTTGGTCAGAGACTTATTTACAAAAACCCCTTATGAGAAATATCACACGATAGCGAAAAACTAAAAGCAAAGCTTAACTAAAAAACTGAAAACCTCCCACTATTTTATCCACAAATATGTGTTTTTACTTATCAAATGTTTTGTTGAACGTCTATTTGAAAAAGAAGATCATTGCTTTTTGTAATATTTGCATTTAATATATGTTTATTTTATCTACTAAATTTTATCAAAAAAAATTGGGTAAATTACAACCACCTCCTGAGGTATGGTTAATTTACGAAAAAACTCCTATTGTTTGAATAATTATATCTACCCCTCAACTATGAATTTTTCTTACACCTCCACCTTTATGGTGTCAAATGCAACATAATCATCTAGGCAATGTGTGGTAGTGTTTTTTTTTTTTTTTTTTAATTGATTCCCCAAAACAAAATTATATTTATTACACTTCTCAAATAATTTTCTCAAAACATCCTCGAAAGTTTCTCACTTCTTCAGATATGATGTGACTGCTACAGTAAAATGATTTTTATTTTACTGATACAGTAAAAAATGTCTTCACTAAAAAACAAATAAATATCACTTCATCTTTCAATTTTTTCTTCTAAATTACTTTTTTTTAACACTTTTAAATATGACGCTACAGTGTATTTTGTCTCTTTTCAAAATATAAACAAACATTAATTTCATTCTCAAATTCTTCCCCCAAAACATATTTCCTCAAAATGAAATCAAAATAAGTTCCAAAACGCTTCCAAACATTGCCCTAGATTTTGTGGAATGTTCTCTAGTTTGTACTCGTTTTGTGTAAAAAATACAGTTTATGATGCACCACAATCTAATATATATATACAAGCCAAAAAACACATAGTTATGATCACACTCCTTTAAAATATAGAGTTCGAATGGGATAAAGCAGGTACAAAAGTGATAATATTTCATATAATCTCAAAGCTTCCACTAAATTTGAAACCGCAAGGGTGGACTTGTAAGAAGATTTATAGTTGAGGGATGGTTGTAATTACCCAAACAGAAGAGGGGTTTTCGTAATTTAACCATACCTCAAGGGCAGATTGTAATTTACCCAAAAAAATATCTCCATACGTATGCTATTGCAATTAGGGAATTTTTACATTTTTTTTTATATTATATTTGTTTTGAACATGATGTTTATTAATTTTATTTATACTTTACCATCATATTATTTTTCTTATTATCATCTATTTACATGTAATTTTTTTTTTTTATAACATCCACCCATTGCAACACACGAAGCAAAGTACTAGTAAGATGTAAAAAATAAGATAATAATAAAAAAAGATCATACTGTTATAGAATAAATAGAACTGCGTATAGTAGTACGGATATATGCTAAAGAAATAGAAATTATTAATAATGGAGAAGTTTGCAGAGAAAATATGAATGTGGAGAAAAGTTGATCGTTTCTATTCATCAATTGAGCTTATTTATAGGCAAAGATTACAAGCATTATCATCAAAGAATAAACTCATTAATTACTTGTAGACGACACGTAGCAGCAAAAATGGATTGGATTGACTTGTCATGCTTCCACTTCGTCATGCTTAGCAATCTTAGTCCACAAGTAAGATATATATTATTACACTCTCCCTTGAACTAAGTATTATCGGTAGCGGCTGCAAAGTGGATGAGTGAAAATATATGCCTCGTTAAAAACCTCAAGCCGGAAAACCCAGTGGGATAAAACCGATCAAAAGAGAAAAAGAGTGCATAACTCAAATCCAAGCCTCGTGCATAAGCTGCCTCATTAAAAACCTTTGCTAGAAAACCCAACGGGACAAAACTAGTCAAAAAGGGAAAAAGAGTGCAGCGCACTATTGCTCCCCCTGAAATGAACAGTATAGCCTCCAAAATCGGCCGTCAATCTTGCTTCCCATTGGCTCTTCTCATTCCAATGGTGTATACCAACTTCTCAAATGTAGAAGTCGGTAAGGACTTTGTAAATAAATCAGCAAGAATGTTGCATGAGCGAACTTGTCGAACATCGATCTCTCCATTCTTCTGAAGTTCATGTGTGTGGAAGAACTTTGGTGATATATGTTTGGTCCTATCACCTTTTATGTATCCGCCCCTTGTTTGCGCTATACAAGCAGCATTGTCTTCGTAAATGACTGTGGGCGTGTCTGTAACTGGATGTAATTGGCCGGAATTTCGTATATGGGAAATAACGGATCGTAGCCAAACACATTCTCTCCCTGCCTCATAAAGGGCTATTGTTTCTGAATGATTTGAGGACGTGGCCACCAATGTCTGTTTGGTAGATCACCAAGATATACCTGCACCACTATAACAAAACAAATATCCAGTTTGTGAGCGAGCTTTGTGGGGATCAGATCTATATCCCGCATCGTCATAACCATCTAACCCTTGGTTAGTTGCATTCTTTGAATAAAATAATCCCAAATCTGCAGTACCACGGAGATATCTAAAAATATGTTTAACACCATTCCAGTGTCTCCGGGTAGGCTTAGAACTGTATCGCGCAAGCACATTTACCGCAAAAGCGATATCAGGTCGAGTGCATTGTGCTAGATACATTAACGCTCCGATAGCATTGAGATACGGCACTTCAGGGCCAAGTATCTCTTCATTAAATCCTTTAGTTCGGAACGGATCCTTTTCAGGATCTAAATTGCACACAACCATAGGGGTGCTCAATGAATTAGAAATTTCCATATTAAACTTTCTGAGCACTCGTTTAGTATATGCAGATTGGTGTATAAGTATGCCGTTATTTTTATGCTCAAGCTCAATACCAAGACAAAGTTTGGTTTTTCCAAGGTCATTGACCTCAAACTCTTTCTTTAAATATTCAGCAGCATTGGCCAATTCTTCACGAGTCCTAATGAGGTTCATGTCATCTACATAAACCGCAATAATAGCAAATCCGGTTTCTGATCGTTTAATAAAAACGCATGGGCAAATAGGATCATTTTTATAACCTTCCCTGATAAGGTATTCACTCAATCTATGATACCACATGCGACCGGATTGCTTTAGACCATACAATGATCTCTGTAATTTGATTGAGTGCAGCTCACGAGGAGCGCCAGAGTTTGGCATTTTAAATCCATCGGGAATTTTCATATAAATATCAGAATCTAGTGAACCATATTGATAGGCCGTTACAACGTCCATTAGACGCAGGTCCAGTCCCTCTTGGATGACCATATTGATAAGAAAACGAAAAGTGATCGTATCCATCACTGGTGAATACGTCTCATCATAATCAATCCCAGGCCGCTGGGAGAAACCTTAAGCTACAAAGCGGGCTTTATATCTTACAATTTCATTGTTCTCGTTCCTCTTACGGACAAATACCCATTTATACCCAACGGGCTTTACATTATCCGGAGTTTGAACGATTTGCCCGAATACTTTCCGTTTTTCTAGGGAAGCCAATTCAGATTTTATTGCTTCCTCCCACATAGGCCAATCATTTATTTGGCGTCATTCCATTATGGAACATGGTTCACTATCATAATCATCGTACATAATTTCTTGTGCAACCGAGAATGCAAAAATATTATCGATGATTATCTCATTACTATCCCATATTTCATTGCAATAACTTATGGAATTCTCGGTATTCCCGGGATTTGATATCGCTTTCTCGATATCAGGCTCAACAGATTCATCTGGAGCATTCTCACTAAGAACCACTTGGTTCGAGGGTTCATCAATTTTCCCCTTTTTTTTTCTAGGAACAACGTCCTTTGATCCAATTGGTCTACCCCGTTTTTGTCGTGGGGGATCATCATTCATTTTCGCATGTTCTTCAGGAACAACGATCCTAGCTGGAACATTCACAACTAGAATATAAGACTTCGTAACTTTACCGGCACCATTAAATGCATCAGGAAGTCTATTGGCAATATTTTGTAAATGAATGATTCTATGGATCTCATTTTCACATTCAGAGGTACGTGGGTCGAGATGAGATAAATGTTGCTCACACCATGTGAGATTCTCGATTGGTTTTTGTTTATCATTATCACAGATATTCTTAATATCCTTACCAATCGGTATAAATAATGTCTCATCAAAATCACAATCCGCAAATCTAGCGGTAAATAAATCACCCGTCATTGGTTCCAAGAACCTAATAATCGACGGTGAATCAAACTCAACGTATATGCCAAGTCGGCGTTGGGGACCCATTTTAGTCCTCTGAGGAGGAGGAATTGGCACTTGCACAGCGCAACCAAATGTGCGAAGGTGCGAAATATCGGGCTCAAAGCCTAATGCCAATTGCATTGGGGAATGCATATGATAAGCAGTGGGGCGTAAGTTAATCAGTGCTGATGCATGCAATACTGCATGGCCCCATGCTGCACCAGTGAGTTTAGATCTCATCAGCAAAGTACGAGCAATTATTTGGACGCGTTTAATCAAAGATTCCGCCAGTCCATTTTGAGTGTAAACGTATGCTACTGGGTGCTCGAAATTTATTCCCAGTGCTGCACAATACTCATCAAAAGTTTTTGATGTAAATTCTCCGGCATTATCCATCCTTATATTTTTGATGGGATAATCAGGGAAATGTGCTCGGAGTTTAATAATTTGTGCTAGCAAACGCGCAAATGCAACATTTCGCATAGATAATAAACATACGTGGGACCATCTACAAGATGCGTCCACCAAAACCATAAAATATCTAAATGGCCCACTTGCAGGGTGTATTGGTCCACAAATATCACCATGAATACGTTGTAAAAACGATGGTAATTCATAACCGACCTTTTCAATGGAAGGTTTTATAATGAGCTTTCCTTGTGAACATGATTCACATAAATATTCATTGGACATCAAGATTTTTGTATCTTTTAATGGATGTCCTTTAGTATGTTGTACAATCCTACTCATCATAATCGTTCCTGGGTGACCCAGTCGATCATGCCATAACCCGTGTATATCGGGATTAACAAGTTTCCATGGCATAGTGGCGTAAGATTCGAAAGCTCGAATTTGGACACAATACAGTCCAGAAGCTGTCGCTTCGAACTTGTCATGAACAATTCTTTTGTCCATGACATATGATGTGACGCATAGACACTCCACGGTATTTTCAACTAGTGTCTCTAAATGATACCCATTGCGTCTCACATCTTTAAAACTCAGTAGATTCTTATTTGATCTACCGGATATCAATGCATTTTCAATATGCAAAGTGGTACCATTAGGCAACACTATTGTTGCGTTCCCAGAGCCAACTATTATCTCCGCGGAACCTGCTATGGTGTTAACTTGTGCCTTGCACAAAGTCACACTCGAGAAATATATTTTATTATTGAATATTGAGTGTGTAGTTGCACTATCGAGTAGGCAATAATCACATTTATCCATATTTTTCATGTACGTGTATCAAAATCAGCTCGACCTCAGGTATTTATCCTCCAAGGGGATATGTACATGTGGGTTTATTCAACACAACTCAATCTTAGGAATCACACCTTCCAAGAGAGATTTATATACAGTGGGTACAAAATAACCCAAAATCCTTAAATTTGGACTTGTGATTAATAGATCTAAGTTGGCTCTTGACGGGTTTTACCTCGTCTAATGAATCTACGAGCTTCAGGCTCAGAGTTGTTTTCAGAAATTTGACCTTTAAATCGGCTTTTGACGGATATTATCACGTCTTGACTCAACGAGCTTTTCGGCTCGGAGTTATAGTATGACCTCTATACGGTCTCTGTTAAGCTCTACGGGTACTATGCCCGGAGTTAAAACGACAGCCTCTAAATCGGCTTTAAACGGAGATTATTATTTCTCCAACTCCACGAGCATCAGGCTCGGAGTTTATATCTTGGCCTCTATGTCGGCCCACATATCTGTTGATATATAGCACGTGCTTATAACACTGTTTGGGATCCACAAACTTGCAAATATAAATTTCAGCAGCAATTCAACAAATAAATAAGCAATAGATTAATATACACGAATCCATCATATCCTTTGAGAAATGATAGCGTATAAAATACGAAGTATTCGCTAATCATTCTCGTTTGTCTTTTCGACAATAGATCGAGGATCTGAATTTTCGTAAAATAAAATAGAAAGAAAGATACGAAAATAACAAATCCCTATCGAGCAAAATCTCGTGCTGATAACGTGTTATAAAATAAATAGAACTGCGTTTAGTAGTACGGATATATGCTAAAGAAATAGAAATTATTAATAATGGAGAAGTTTGCAGAGAAAATATGAATGTGGAGAAAAGTTGATCGTTTTTATTCATCAATTGAGCTTATTTATAGGCAAAGATTACAAGCATTATCATCAAAGAATAAACTCATTAATTCCTTGTAGACGACACGTAGCAGCAAAAATGGATTGGATTGACTTGTCATGCTTCCACTTTGTCATGCTTAGCAATCTTAGTCCACAAGTAAGATATATATTATAACACATACTTGAAATAAATAAAAATTCATTATATAAACGTGCATCAAACTTTTAGCGGTAAAAAAAGTTCTATTACAAAGGTCTATTACCATAACCCAATTTTGAGTATAATTCCATCTGTCTCCGGCGTTGATTTTTTTTTCTTTTCTGTCTGCTTTTTTGCCGGTCTCCGTCGTTGATATTTTTTTCGATTTGTTATTATTATTTTTTTTGAAAACTTTTTTTTTCTTCAACATTTTCTGGCTCATTTACACATTAATATTAACTATATTACAGTTTAACATAGTAACATTGCTATACTATTCTGTAGCACAGTAATATTAACACAACAAAAATCACTAGTATTGTTCAACAAAGACTAACATAATAAAACCCCAAAAGAATTACTAGTGATGTGATAATTTACTATCAACCACAGCAATATTAATGTCACGACAGTAATATTACCGTCAGGTACAGTAAAACTATTGTGTTTATAGTAAAATTACAATAGTAGGCAGTAATATTATTACGGTAATCGTTCCACAAATTAAAAAAAATATAAAAAGAAAATTATTTTGACGTGGTTGACGGTCAAAATCAGAAAAAAAAAATTAAAAAAGAAAAAAAAAAGTCAAAATTGGATTTTTATTGTCAAAATTGATGAAATTGAAGTTAAATTTGGGTTACAATCAGCAATTGGGTCTAAAGGGTTGGGGTAATTTTGTCATATACATTAATTTTGTCTTTATTTATAGGGGCTATGTGCTAAACACCCTTCATTGGAATTTTAATTCTTGATAAATCATTTATTTATAAATGATATTTGAGATAAATCCAATGGACCTGAAAAAAAATAATATATGCCCCCACTAATTATTAATTAATATAATTATTTAATTTAAAAAAAAATTATACCCATAATCTACACCCAAATATTCTCCAAAAAATATTCCCCCCCCTCATCACGCCAATTCAGTTTTTTTTTTCTTTTCTTTTTTATTTTGTTTAATGGTGTTTTTTATTCCGATTTAAAAGAAAATTTTGTAATTATTATATTTTATTTTATTTTTTTTGGTTTTTTATTTTAAATTATTTTTTATCTTATTTATATTTTTCATGTTTTTTACTTTAATTTAAAAAAAAATAGTTTTATTTTTATTTTCGTTTTTTATGGTTTTTCTTTTTTCTTAATTTCGAATTTTTTTTTTAAAAATGGTATTTTTTTATTTTCTTTCCAGTTTTTTTAAATAACAACCACTCTATATAAACATGAAAACCACTCTGTATAAACAACTACATAACACATGGAAACCACTCTGTATAACAACTATATAACATGAAAACCACTATGTATAACAACTATATAAACTTGAAATTTAAAAAAAAAAAATGTTTCTCTCTCTAGAAAAAACGCTCTGCCTTCTCTCTAGAAAGTTGTGTCTTTCCTACGAAGATTTTGATCGATTTTAGCCATTCATATATTCGTTTTTCATTTCATTGATTCTGGTTAGTTGATCATCGTTTCTTATTGTCATTTTAGTTCAATTATCCATCGGTTTTGAGGTTTTCGTGCTCTTTGCATATAATTTTCTCAAAATTTGGTAGTGTTCTTTGTTTTTTTCGTGTTTGTGATTGGGTCAGCCGTATTCTTGTGTTTTTGTGTCGTTTTTTGGTTGTTTCTCCTTCATTTCATTCGGTTTTAGGGCTGCTTTCATTCCTTGTAATCTCAGCCTCGTTTTTGCTTCCATTCTTGGGCGTTTTTTTTTTTTTTTTTTTTTTTTTTTTTTTTTTGCTCGTTCTGCTTCTTTAATTTCAGTTTTAGTGGAGGTTTGTTTCGTCCTCATTTTGTTTCGTGTCTTGTCATCGGTTTTTCGTGTCTCCGTCATATCTCCGCCTTCTCTCGGTGGAGATCTTCGAGTGGGTAGCTGCTGCTTGTGCCCCGCATGAATCTAGACTCTCATCTTGTCTTGGTTCCTCCTTTAATTAGTGCAGCAAATCAAGATCATTCTAAATCAGGACCTTCCTTTTCGGACGTGGTAATTATGGAAGATTTCACCAATCAATCTTCCGTGATTGTGGAAGCTGAATCTTCTACACAAGGCAAGGTCGCCACAATTCAAATTTCACCAACCACTTTTCCCGCCCATTCCACCTCACCCCTTGACTTGGCTAGAACTCCTCACCTCAGCCAACCACAATTCGCCAAGTTTACACCACTTGCCAAATCACCATCCTATGAGGATTTTTCTAGCCTCAAACTACCGGTCCCTAAGCCCATCTCAGCCCCTAACTCTCCTAAGAAAGGCCTATCTTCCACTCTAAAACCGGCTCACGATAATATTACTCAAATTCGAGCCCAAAACCCTAAAACGGACCACCTAAACCCCAATCTTGTGGCCCAAGCTGGTTTTATGTCCAATTCAAACACTAAAAATGATATTTCTATCCCTATTTCTAAATTGGACAATCATAATCCGAATTCCCAATTCCAAACCCAAAATCCCCAATTAAAAAACCCCAATCCCGAAATTGAAACCCCTAATCCCGAAATTCAAACCCCAAAATTCCAATTCCCAACCAAATCCTTTGCTGCTGCTGTACACGGTGATCTCGGACCTCCAATTGCTTCTTCTAAGGTTGATCGTCGTCGTCACTTGCTCCACCGAGAAGATATCGCTCCAATTGGGACAATTAAAGTGATAGATGGCAAGAATGTGCTCTATTTCTCGAAAGAGGAGGTTGATAAGATGCTTGAGCCGTTAAAGTACACCTTGATTGGTAAGTTTTCTCATGGGATACCTCACTACAAAGTTATGGAGAAGTTTATTTACGATTTAAAGCCCCGCGGTTCCTTTGAGTTGCATAAATTGAATTATCGGCATGTGTTGATTCAATTCTCGGTATTAGATGATTATTCTTTGCTTTTGAGAAGATCGATATGCTATATTGATGGGCTGCCCATGCGTGTTTTTAAATATACTCCGGGCTTTAATTTGAAAAACGAAACTTCTATAGCGCCGGTCTGGGTTAATGTGCCGGGAGTTCCTCCTTATATGTACAACCGGGAAGCTATATTCTTCCTTGCTTCTTCTATTGGAAATCCACTTGAGTTTGATGATTTTACAGCAGATCGAAAGAAGCTATCTGTTGCTCGATTTTGCGTCGAAATTGATCTCTTGAAACCGAGGGTTGAACAAATTCCGGTGATGACTGGCTATGATGATATTGAGATGATTTCCTTGCCGGTAAACTACGAGAACGTCCCAAAATTCTGCACGTTTTGTTCTCACCTGGGTCACTCGGTTGAAAATTGTTATATGAATGGAAATGCTAAAAAACCGGATTTTCCACCACCGCCACAACGGATTCCCAAACCCACAGCCCCACCAAAGGAAAAACAAGTTTGGCGACGAGTTGAAAAGAGGAAAAATGTTGTTGTTGAAAACATGGATATTCCTAAAACATCGGGGACAAAATCAACTGAAAATCCTAGTTTTTCTCAAGCTATTGTGCGGACTACTGCCGATAATATTAGTGAAGGAGATTTTGAGCATTACAACCCCTTTGAATTGTTGGAGAGTGGGGTTCAAGAGGATATAGAGGCTGCTCATATTCAACCGGATGTTGCTTCCAAACATGTTCCAAAATCTTCGAAAAAGGGCCGAAAAAATACTTCTAACACCAAACAACCGATGAGTCCAGACCCTATAGATACTATTGCCGATGATCAAGCAGCTGATTTAGATGATATGGAGGCCTTATCCATGTCCAAAAAAAATCAGCATGTGTCTCCCTCCAAAAAGAACAGAAATCAAGCTTCTAGCTCCCGAACCGCAAAGGGGGCAGCCCCCTCAACCCCCTCTCTATCACCTTCAGCCACTTCGGTGGCCAAGGATTTTCCCCTTAATCATGGGATACACGGACGAGAGGGGTCAGGACTTTCGGCGGGTACGGATCCGATTACACCTACGTCGGCTGCCTTATTTTGCGAACACTATGTGACCAAGGTCCGGCCCACGGCCGATCAAAATTTGGCCGGCACGCCTCCTTTCAATCACCTTGCCATGATCCCTTATGAGCCCGTGAGCCCAGCCACGAGCATACGCCCAGCTGATCACGCTACTCCGGGCTCTATCACTGATGAACCTTCGGCCTCGTGGCGATCGAGCCTAATTGATGCTGAGCGTTGGCGTTTGCAGAATGCCGAACGTTGGCATGCGGAGGAGGCCCACCTTATTGGTAACTCATTCTTTGTCACATCTCGGAAATCTTCAGATGGGTCGCATTCCCCCTCTTCTTGATGTCGGGTAAATTCTTGGTTTGGAATGCAAGGGGGGTAAAGAATAAGGCGACCCAATCCCACTTGCGCTTTATTTGTCGCCAACATAGAGTTAATTTATTGGTTATTTCTGAACCTATGACTGAGTTTGTGCATGATTACTATTGCCGTCGCTTGGGTTTCGTTGCTGGTTTGTCTAATTGTGCGGGGAAGATCTGGATTTTTTGGGATCACAATTTTCGAGTCGAGTTGCTTAGGGATGAGGTACAATTATTGCATGTCAGATGCATATCTGGTTTATTTGGTGCTCCTTTTGTATTTACTGCGGTCTATGCTAGATGCTCTCGTTCCGAGCGCCGTGTTTTGTGGAATTCGTTCCGCGACATTTTTGAGACGATTGGTGACACTCCTTGGATTTGTGGGGGTGACTTCAACTCAATCTTACTTGAGTCAGAACGGAATAGATCGGTTTCGGATAGAAGACTAGATATGGCTGAGTTTGGTGCTATGGTTTCGGATTGTGAACTTTCGGATGCCGGGTTCTCTGGGGCTAGTTCTTGCTATACTTGGGAGAGCCCTTCAGGTCTTTTGGAGCGTTTGGACAGGATTCTATATAACTCTGCTTGGCTAGATTTATTGCCTATTACGCAGGTTACCCACCTCTCACGGACCTGGTCCGATCATGCTCCTCTTTTGGTTTCATCGGCTGCTTCTTCGTCTAGGCCTCCTGCTTCATTCCGGTTTCAGCATATGTGGATCCGCCACGCTACGTTTCGTCAGATTGTGGAACAGGTTTGGGATTTTCCGTGTGCTCAGACGGGGATGCATCGATTACATACGAAGTTGAGACGATTGAAACAGAAGCTTCAGTGGTGGAATTGGAATGTTTTCGGGGACGTGTTCAAGAATAAAGAGAGGGCCGAGGCAGCTGTTCTAGAGGCCGAGCACATATATGACTTGGATCGATCCCCCGAGAATCGTGCAAATTTGAAAAAGGCCACTGCTGAACTTACTCTCATGCTCAATATTGAGGAGGACTTTTGGAAGCAGAAGGCAGCTTGTAGATGGGCGACTGATGGAGAGAGGAACTCTAAGTTTTTCCACTCGTTAGTCAAGAAAAAGCGATGTGTCAATCGAATCCACTCTATCTCTCATGGTGATTTGGTTCTCACATCAGCTCAGGAGATCAAGGATTCGGGCGTTGATTTCTTTAGCAAGCTTCTTACCGATGATATGCCTAGTTTGCTTCCGGTTGATGAGTCCCTATTTTCCGCTCCTCAAAGGGACTTTTCTTCAGTCTCTACTCGTCCGTCAGTTGAGGAGATCAAAGATGCGGTGTTTGGGATTTGTCGAGATAGTGCTTCGGGTCCTGATGGGTATTCTTCGCTATTTTATCAGCATTGTTGGGACTTGATTCAGTGTGATGTTTGTGAAGCGGTTTGGGATTTCTTCGAGGGTGGATCTATGCCTGCGAGCTTCACCGCTACCACCTTGGTTCTTATTCCAAAGGTGGACTTTCCGACGGCTTGGACAGATTTCCGCCCGATTAGCTTGTGCAACGTGACCAATAAAATTATCACCAAGGTACTTACGAACAGACTGGCACCTCACTTGCCCCACATTATTTCTCCTTCTCAGAGTGGGTTTGTTCAGGGTCGCCTCATTAGTGATAATATTTTATTAGCACAAGAGATGGTCCACTCGATATCAGTTCGTTGTCGAAATCCGAATCTTATTTTGAAGCTGGATATGGCAAAGGCTTATGATAGGGTTCAGTGGCGGTTCTTATTTCGTGTACTCGAGCTGATGGGTTTCTCGGCGAACTTGGTTGATATTATTCGGCGATGTGTTTCGTCGTGCCAGTTCTCTTTACTAATCAACGGGGAGCTGACGGGGTATTTCACTTCGTCTCGTGGTCTAAGGCAGGGAGATCCGCTCTCGCCGACTCTTTTTGTACTTGCGGCTGAGTATTTTTCGAGAGGTCTCGATGCACTATACAGTCGTTGCCCAAGCATGTTTTATTCTACAAGGGGAGGCATTCCTATATCCCATTTGGCCTATGCGGATGATGTGATGATATTTACCTCGTGCCATAATTTTGGACTGAAGAAGTTGCGGGATTTTCTCGATCATTACTGTCGGACTTCGGGTCAGTTGATTAGTGTGCACAAGAGCACTTTCACAGTTGATAGGGCATGTTCTGATGGTCATCTTCGCACTATTTCTCGGATTCTCAGTTATCCGAGAAAGGATCTTCCTATCATTTATCTTGGAGCACCACTATACAAAGGGAGGGACCGGGGCAGTTTGTTTCACACTTTGCTTGATCGCATGCAAGCGAGGATTTCGGGATGGGCTCGGACCGCTTTGGCTTTCGGGGGCCGTCTTGCCTTGATCCGGAGTACACTTTCGACTATGGCTTTGCATCTTGTTCAGGTTATTCAACCTCCGCAGTACATTATTCAGCAGATTGAGCAGTGCATGGCCCGATTTCTCTGGGGATCTTATGGTAATCAGCGCCGGCCTCATTGGGTTGCTTGGGAGACGATTTGTCGGCCAGTTGGTGAGGGTGGCTTGGGGTTGAGGCGTTTGACGGATGTGATTGACGCCTTCACTTACAAGCTCTGGTTCCGATTCCGTGCCCAGGATTCTCTTTGGGCCCGTTTTCTCCGAAACAAGTATTGTCGGAATCGGTTCCCAGGTTCATCCGTTGTGTCTTCACTCTATAGCACGGTGTGGAAGCGCATGTGCCGTGTCCGAGAGCGTGTTCAAGCTCAAATATTTTGGCGGATTGGTCCAGGTCATGTTTATTTCTGGCACGACCACTGGTTTGGCGATGGTCCCCTTTCGGGCATTATTGATGGTGGTCGGCTAACGTTAGTTCGTGTGGAGTATTATTTGGTTAACGGTCAGTGGGATCGAAACAAGCTAGCTGAGGATATTCCTTTTGAGTGGATCGATAGGATTTGCTCGGTCCCAATCTCTGGTGCTTCGGGTGATTTGCCCATTTGGAGAGCTTCTTCGGATGGCAAGTTTTCCTTGACCTCGGCTTGGGCCTTGATACGACAGCAGCATACCCCTACCCCTCTTCTTCGTATATTTTGGGGATCTTGTCTTACTCCTACAATTTCTATCTTTCTTTGGCGTCTCCTTCTTCAGCGTCTTCCAGTGGATACCAAACTTCAGTCTCGAGGCACCTCTCTTGCCTCGAGGTGCTATTGTTGTCCAGATCCATCTATTCCTGTGTCGAGTCTTGTATCTCAGTCTGTCGAGTCTCCTTCTGTTGAGTCGATTGATCATATCTTCGTGGAGAGCCCGACGGCTAAGAGGGTATGGCATCATTTTTTCTATCTTTTTGGCTATACACCTGCACACACTACGCACATACCCCAGATTTTACTTTATTGGCAGCACTTCACTTCGCACACACTCACACACCACACACACATCACGACCATTGTGCCTTGCTTGATCTTGTGGTACTTATGGATTGCAAGAAATGACAGCAAGCACAAGGATATCACGGTTCGCGCTTCTTCCATCATTTACAGGGTCATCCAGCACATCAGGATTCTTCACCAAACCAACTTACTTTCGGCGGACAGCTGGACTGGCATTCCCCACGTGGCTGAGTCTCTTGGCCTATATTACCGAGTCAGAACACCAACTCTCACACCTCATCGAGTTGTTTGGCTTCCACCGGATCCGGGTTGGGTGAAGCTAAACACAGACGGAGCACGTAGAGCATCCACCCAGATTGCAGCTATTGGCGGGATTATCAGAGGTTCGGACGCTGAGGCCATAGTTGCATTTCACGAGAGGATCTCTGCCCCGAGCAGTATTGCGGCCGAGCTTGCTGCCCTTGCCTCGGGGCTGCGATTTGTTATTCAGAGGCAATTCACTAGAGTTTGGATCGAGCTTGACGCAGAAGTCGCTGTTCGACTTCTTTCGCACACGGACCAAGGTCATTGGAGTCTTCAGAGTTCTCTCACGGCGATCCGGAACTCTCTTTCTACTTTGGAGTACAGGATTACACATATCTACCGGGAGGGCAATAAAGTAGCTGATGCATTAGCTAACTTGGGGTGTCAGACCGAGTTGGCTCGTACCTTCACAACAACGGAACTTCCCCGACCTATTCAGCAGATGATTCGGATGGACCAGCTTGGATATCCATCCTTTCGACGACAGTCTCGCACATAGGTGCCATGCATTCCACGTTTTTATATTATTGGCAATTTAGGAATTTTCGTGAACTTTACATGTTAGGAAGGGTTGGGGTGATTATGGATTGTTTGGGTCTATCAAGACTAGACTGTTTGCCGAATGGTGCCACACATTTCGCAGTCGTTATACCTGTTTCGCCCATTTTTGGCGAAAGTGTAAGTGGCCTCGGCTGTTGTGGTGAGGCGAACGGTCTACCTTGGTCTTCCCCGACCTTCTATGATCATTCCCACCCCGTCCTTTTTATTATTTGGGCAACCTGTTTTGCCCGTTTTCTTAACCTTTTGTTAGTTACCTATTGTCTTTTGTTTGTCAATTGCTATTATTAGCCATATGTTGGGCAGTAGCAATTTGAGCGAAACTCATTATGTACTTCTTAAATTTGTTTTATAAACAGGTAGGGGGTCAAGCCTAACCCCCCACCCTCATCGGGTGTCGTTCTCTTGAAAAAAAAAAAAAAAAAAACTATATAAACTTGAAAACCACTATATATAAAGTACTTCATTGCAAACATATCAAAATCCACTATGTAAATAACGTAACCCACTAAGAAAATCCAATACAAACTATCAAAACGATAAATTCTAATAAAACCGACTATGCAAAACACCACATTTCGTTCCTTAATTCTATTATTATTTTCAATATTTTTAATTTATTTTGAGTCACAAGATAATTAGCACATTAAATAAGTTTTAACTAAGCAATAACTTAAAAAAAAAAAAAAAACTAAAACAAAAAAGAACGCACTTGTTGAATAGAAAACAAGTCGAAAACATGATATACGTCTAAACAACACATATCAATTAGAAAGCAATTAGAAAATACAATATTGAATTTCAGCTGACAAAGAAAAAACTATTTTTAGCCATTTGTATTAAAAAATAAATCGCTTATGGAGAATTAAGACCAATTGCGCAAAACTATTGAAAAAAACACTCTGTATTGGTGGATTGAGATGTTGGATCTCGTTAATCCATGGAAAACTGATATTTGTGGGGCTGAAATCCACGGCTGAGATTTCGACGCAGTGCGTCAAACAACTGCAACCCTGAGCGCGCCACGAGAGATCTCTATTGCACAAAGCGATGGTTACAAATTTGGCGATATGTGGTGACCCATAAGAAGAGAGAAACAATAGAGAGAGAGAGAGAGAGAGAGAGAGAGAGAGAGAGAGAGAGAGAGAGAGAGAGAGAGAGAGAGAGAGAGAGAGAGAGAGAGAGAGAGACGTTTATTATTCGAGAGCAAAGAAGAGGTTGTGATTTTATTTTAGTTTTTTTGAGTAAGAGGGGGTGATTATTGTACGCAATAAAATAATGGTTGAATAAATGATTAAAGGGTATAATAGTGAAACCTAACACTTTTTCATTAATAAAAAAAGTTTTGGATTTATCTTAAAATTGAGATTTTTCTTTGGACCTATTGTAGCTGGACATGTCTAATGGGGGGTTTTTGTCAAATAACCCCTTAATTATAATATATACTAAAGGGATGGGTTTATTGGCGAAAGAGATATAGCCCATGAACCTGGAATAATAAAGATACTCGAATTATAATTTTTATTTGCAGTTTTTAATAGACGATGTTTCAATAAACAACCAAAGTTATTTAAATTGACAAAGTACATTTGCACTTAAAAAAAACTGAAATTGCAATTTAAAATAGAAAAAATAAATTATAACAATATTGTATGATGTGAAAAAAAAACAGTCCAAAAAATGCCAACCGGAAATTGTAATGATAAGTTTGCTAACAGGATAATATTTTCACAAGAAATTAAGTTTGCTTCAAACAATAAATTAAACTCCAAAAAGCAAAATGTAAAATCATTAAACGATATTTTTTATAACTCTCACTCGAGGAACTTCTTCATGTCAGCATCACCAAATGGTGATGCAGTGTTTTCAAACCAAATGGTGCAATATTATTTAATTTGTGTAATAGAGTAATATTAATATGTTGACCGATCGACAAAGGAAAACATAATAAAAACCCAAAAGAATTAATATTGATGTGGTTGATAGTAACCACAGTAATATTACTGTAACGACAATAATATTACCGTCAAACACATCAAAATTATTTTTTTATAGTAATATTACAATAGTAGACAATAATATTATTACGTTAATCATTCAACAAACAAAATAAAAAGATAAAAAAAAATATATTGACGTGGTTGACGGTCAATATCAGAAGAAAAAAAGGTTTAAAAAAATAAAAAAGTCAAAATTGGATTTTTGTAGTCAAAATTGATGAAATTGAAATTATATTGGGGTTACAATTAGGAATTGAGTTTAATGTGTTGTGGGTTATTTTGTCATATACATTAATTTTGCCTTTAGTTATAATATATAGTAAAATGATGGACTTATTAACGAAAGATATATAGCCACTGAACCTAGAATAATAAAGATATTTGTTCACAAACTTATACATAAAAACCCCTTATACAAATTACTTGACAAAATAGAATAGATGCCACTAAACTTGGCATAAATTCTTGAGTAAACAACACCAAAACACATCTCAACGTTAACTTTACCAAAAGACATTGTGGCTAACACATTCTTAACAACTGCAAAATTATTGGATGATCTTTGGTATGAAAACACTGCATCATCATTTGAGTTGCACCATATCCAATGTTATTTGCACTTACTCCAGACTGTGGTAGAATCTATAAATTGAAATATGCACACATTAGGTATAGATCAGTAATAATTATAATTGATGAATAACAAATATATATATATATATATATATATATATATATATATATATATATATATATATATATATATATATATATATATATATATATATATATATATATATATATATATATATATATATATATATATATATATATACCTTGTTTGCAAGTGTAAAACTAGTCATGGAAGAGAATCCTATACCATTCCAATTTCCAAAACCACTTTCACGACCAATTTCTCTTCGACCCCTTCCTCCCCTGTCTATTCATTTTCCTCTTTCCTTTCCTCTCCATCTCATTGTAATATTTCCCTAATCACCAGAGGTTATATTTGTCTTTTTGCCTCTCCCTCTGATACGATTCAGCCAATTACGCGAGAGTTGATGACTTGGACGAGCTGCATGTGACACGAGGACCGATTACGCGAGCTCGGGCCAAGCGCATTGAAGCAGCCATGCTTAGCTTAGTAGAACACGAGCTCCGAAAGGAAGAATTGACGAAGTCTAGTTCGATCCCAGCTAAGCTTAATTGGAGCGAATTATCGGGTCAGATTGTAAAGCAAGCCGAGCTCAAGGACTTGAGCCCGTCTAGTCATCCAGCCGAGAAGACGTGACTTGGAAAAGATTATTATTATTATTAATTTTCGTATTTTATTATTGGATAATTTATTTCTTGCTATTTAGAGTCCGATTTGGACTAGATTTAGTTTATTTAGTTATTTCCTTGTTAGATTAGGTCTCTTTGACACTTACAAATAGGTTGTTTTAGGTTCATTATTATTTGGACGATTTTTAAGCATTAATTTGAGAGATTAAAATTCTCCTTCGTTGTTCTTCAACTTTTCGGGATAATTTGCGAGTGGATTCTTGTAAATTATTCTTAGCAATATAGTATTGGTTTCTGATTCATTATAATCACGGGGTCAATACTTCCACCTTGATAATATTGGTTTCTAGCTCTCTATAGCTACAGGGTCAATATTCCGAATTTCGCCAATCGAATCCTTTGTTTTTTGGACGTTCCAATCTTGCTTCCGCATAAGATTATTGGGTTCCGTAACAAGTTCTATGGGGTTCGTATCACCCTCCCATTGTCCTTGCTCAACTCTCCTTTTCCTTTTTCCTTTCTTTTTTGGTTTGCCAAGTTGCCTTCTAATTGTTGGGGGCATTATTATTTTGTTGGGCTGGGAAGTCTGAAATCTTGTACTTGAATCTTGTGGTTATGACATAACATGAGGGTGCGCCATGTAGTGGTATGCTTTCTTATATTGTAAAAATGATTAACACTGATTTACATATTCTTCTTGATCCTTTTGATATGTTAACATTGCACTAACAACATGCACACATGGTATACCAGTGATATCACACTCCGTATAAGTGGATATGTGTGTGATCAAGTTAACTACAAATGGTCCATTCTCCCTAGCAACCTCCCAAATTCCTCGTCCGGTCGAATGTGGTTCAAACATCCGTGCAACTTCTTTTATTTTATGCAACTTGTCCAAAATCCTAAGATAAATATTACTGTGGTATTTTTCAATCAATTCCCTCTTTTTTTTCAACCTAAATATTAGTTCTCTTCCGAAAGTCTCCAATTGTTAAGAATTGAGCCCATAAATGAACTTTGTGGTTTGGGCCTTTCTTTTAATTTTGGCAGCCCAACTCAAGGAATTGGACCCAAGCAACTTAAGCCCACTACCCAAGTCAACCCGATCTTGACCGTCCATTTTGTGTAGTTAATCGTGGACGTTCATATGACTCTTTTCTTACTCCCCCTCAAACCCTAGCAACTCATTTCAGTTGTGCCGTTTCTCAATCTTCTTGTCCCCTTCTCTCTTTACAGTCCTTCATGATCCATTGTTGTTTTTCGGCGACAACATCGTAGGTCTTGCCGAACAATGGATGTCCTGGCCACCGTAGCTTATTTAATGCTGCGGACCGTTGAAACTTCGTGTATAAATACTGTGGTGAGAGAGAGACAAGGCATACTTTACCTTTAATTCAAACCGAGTGTTTTCACCTCTAATTCTCTTTTGTGAGTGTTTGAGATCTCTAAGTAAGAAGAACTAGGGTTTATGCTAAGTGGAGAGGGTGAGTTGTGACTGAGTTGACTGTGCATGTGTTGGTGAGTTAATTGGCAGTTGCTTGGTGGTTATTTCCGTTTTGGAGTTGCCACCAAAACTTGAATCATGTGGACTGAAAACTGGAAAAAAAAACTCAGCCATTAGTTTATACATGCAGCTATTTTCTTGAGCAATTTTGCGATCTATCTCTTTCCCTCTTTCTGTTACTACGGATCTATTGCTGGAACTATTGAACTTGTACCTTACAGTGGTACCGGATCATCAGTTGGGCCATTCTTCTCTACTTACTCGCTCTTGTTCCTGGATAAAATCCTGGAAAACCTGTAGTGGACCTTTAGTGCATGAGATTACTTCCGCTACTATTTACTATTTTTCGGATCCTGGTTTAACTCAGGCCACTTGCTACACCAAACTCCCCTTGTCCGGTTGTCTTGATCTTGAGGGTGTTATTTGTCTTATTCCTATTGTTGTCTATGTGCAGCTGGTTTGCTTTATTTTTGTTGTTGTTTGTATGCAGCTTGTGTGTTTTATTTTATTTTGTTGTCTATGTGCAGCTTGTGTGCATATATCTTGTCTTAAGTGACCTTGCCTGGTGTGTGAATATGAATTCCTATCATGTGGCTTCTTTTGATGGCAAGGGTGATTTTGCTATTTGAAAACAGAAAATGAAAGGTGTTTTGCTTCAATAGAAATGTTTTGAAGCTATAAATCAAACTTATGATGATAAAACCACGAAGGATGTGAAAAATAATCTTGATGAACTTCTGTATTCATTGATTGTTTTGAACTTATCTGATTCTATGATAAGGAAGATAGATAAGCTTGAGACTACTAAAGAATTATGGGATGAGTTAGAAGAGTTATATACTGAAACCTCGTTATCCTAAAAAATGTTTTTGCTGGAAAAGTTTTTTAGATTCAAAATTGATCTACACAAAGATATAGATGGAAATATTGATTTTTTATAAAATTTGTGCTAGATATAAAGTTGAATGCGGATAAAAATATTGATTAGTATACCCCCATTGTTCTTTTATATGCTATTCTAGATTCTTACAGTGATGTGAAATCTGCTATTAAATATGGCAGATACATAGTGACTTTAGACACTGTTATAAATGGTTTGAAAAGCAAAGAACTTCATTTGAAAATCAATAAGAGTCTCAAGTCTTTTGATGAAGTGAATTTTGGGAAAATAAGCCTCAAAACAAGTTTTCAAACAAGGCTTCTTCTTCTGGTGGTAATCAAAATTTTCAAAAACAGGATAAGGAAAAAGGAGGGTGTAAGAATTAACTCAAACATAAGACATGATATAGTCATTACGCTATCAGAACCTAAAAAGGAGAATAAGGTTAATACTGAACATGATAACTAAGTTGTTCAAAACATAGGTGATGTGTTTATGATTACTGTTGAGTATCTTGATTATGTGAATTATGTGTCTGCATCTTTGTGTGATAATGACTGGCTTTTGGATTCTGCTTGCTCAAATCATATGATACCTCATAGAAGCATGTTTTCATCTTACATTGAACTAAAAAATGGCTCTGTGTCCATGGCTGATAATAGTAAGAGACATGTGCTAGGAATTGGACCTATATGTCTGAAATTTGAATCTGACAATGTGCTTAACATGAAAAATGTTAGACATGTTCATAAACTTAGTAGCAATTTGATGTCTTATGATATCTTAGAGGATTCTGGGTATAAGAGTGCATGGGGAGATGGGATGATAACTATTATGCATGATGGCTTACTTGCATTTAAGGCTTTGAGATTGCAAAATATGTATGTTGCATATGTTGTCTCTGTTTCACATGTTAATTATGTCCAGCATGACATGACTGATCATTGGCATAGAAGATTAGGTAACATCAGTAGTAAAGGATTAGGAATTCTGAATAAAAAAAATTACATGTGTTATGGGTAAACAATCTAAAGTTAAATTCCCAATATCACCTTACCGTAATACTTCTAAATGCACTGAAATTCTTAAGTACATTCGTGCTGATGTGTGGGGTCCTGCTCATGTTCCCACATCTAGTGGGAATAGGTATTTCTTGTCTGTGGTAGATGATTTTTTAAAGGAAAGTGTTTATTTTCTTACTTTTGTAAAAATCTAATCTTTTTGATAAGTTCAAAGAATGAAAATATTTTATTGAAAACCACACCAACAAGAAAATTAGAATCCTTAGAACTGATTATGGCACTGAATTTCGCAATCATGAATTTCATGTTTTGTGTGGTGAGTTTGGCATTAAGAGAAAAGGACAATTGCATATACATCTCAACAAAATGGCATAGCTGAAAGAATGAATAGAATATTAATATATAGAGTTAGGTCCATGTTGTTAGAGTAGGTGACCAACAAGCCAACTTTTGTCTGTGGTCTTTCGTATTTATTATGGTAATAAACGAACCTTTATTCGTATTAATGATAAAACACCTTGGCATTCTATATCTTTGTCCCTTTGTCACAAGCATAGATATAGTCCTTACAGTTATTACAAGTACTAGTAATTGATCGTTAGGATCGTGAGATATTTACTCAAGTATTATAACTGTTAAACGTGTTCCTAGTCGAAGGGTTACGCCACTAATGAGGATATCGGCCTTTCCCATTAAGAGACTAGCACTTAGTGTATGTGTACTGCATCTCATCAGTAAACGGTATTGTGATATCGGCATGCATAAGTGGGTGCTCGTAAGTTGACGAGTTCACTGAACTCCCTCACCCTAGAAATCTCTAAGTGGTTCCCAATAATTGAGTAGAGATATCTATGGTATAGTTGTACACCATTAGTCCTTATGACCTAGACATCACCGTGACTTCACTAGAGGACCAGCTGTATCGTGACCTGTCCCTGAGTTCCACCGAGGACCATCCCAAGGGCCAGTGTTCGTGCAGTCCGAAATCTAGTGGGAGGTCTGTGCATTGTAGTCGGGGATTCGATCGCTAGAATAGTCTTGGATGTCCTGTGTGTTCTGAAAGTTTGTAATCATTCTAAGTCTCTGGCCAGAGCTGAGTGAGTCATGATTAGAGAATTCGATTCTCTAAGTCATGCACGTAAGGATTACAACACTTGGAACGATCGCACCGTCATCGAACATATAAAGGGGTCTCGATGAACCAATGCCTCTAGTTCGATCGGGACATATGAATCGAAGGGACCGTACTGTACGTTAACTATATCTGAAGGTTCTTGCAGGCACTTCATTTGTATCTAGGGAATCATGACGCGTAGTTGCTAGACGCCAATCTTGATTCGTTGGGTGATTAAGGTGAAACGAGTTTCATCTTAATCGTAACTCTAAGGGGACGAGTTTTGACCACAAAGGGTTGTGGGCCCACGGCTAGCTTACACCTGAACCATCGAGGGTCACACTGCTCGTGCACATGAGATCTTTGAATAAACGGTCAGAGATAAAATAGTTTATCTTTGCATGATTGGAAGTCAATATGATTGAGTTCAACATTCGTAATTTGGAATTATGAATGAGAATAAGAAAAGGAAAAGAATAGGCGAACGTGTTAGTGAACTTTCTAAATCGTGAAGTTTCCAAATTTAGAAAGTGCACTGAACTAGGGTTTCCACTTTTGGAAAGTTGGAAAATGAGAGTTGACACTCGTAATGACGAGGATATTATAATGATTCCGAAAATGTAATTGTTGCAATTTTCCGATCATTGAATTGAGAGAGACGAGCGAGTAAAAGAACTAACGAGCTTAAGCTGTTGGGCCCGGTCCAACTTAAGCCCGTTAGGGTTTTATGCAAGACATATAAATACTTGATTTATAGGTCTTGCACACACACAACTAAGAGAACACACGTTCATATCCCTAGCCGCTGCCTCTCTCGATCAGCCACCCTCTCCCACAGCCACCACCACCGCGCCGTCGCCGGAAATTCGCCGGAATCGGCCACCCGTTGGCCGATCTCTTTCGGTATTCCTTTCCTTCTTTCTTTTCTTCCGTTATTCTGACTATTACGTGTCTAGTGCCACGTGTTTAGTAGATCGAAGTATACGAGGTGAAATCCAAGAGGAGGAAGATCGAAGAATCGAAGATGCGAGAAGGCAATTCCGAAAAACTGCTCTCGGATTTTCTGCGCTGCCCACCGAGAAAATTCGCCATAAATCAACCGGTCATCCGATGGACGTGAAATTTTGACAGCAGCTTCACGACTCATAAATCTACCATCTTCCAGAAGTAATTGTTCATCCAGTAAATACGCATGGAGATACTGAAGTCGGAGCAAGGCTGTAATTTCAGATCAGCAAACAGGTTGGATCAATAGGAGTGGGAAGAGCAGCTAGCCATCTTCTCTGCGCGTGAAGCCGTGGCCGTACACCGCCGCTGCTGCTGCTCCAATTGCTGCCCCGATTCTACGGATTGGTTTCCGTAGTAATCACGACGTGCTAATCGCCCCTACCTCACGCTTCAAGAGGTAAATACACGAAACCCTAGTTTCGTTTTGAGTTTTGTTTAAACCTATGTATTCATGTTTGTTTCGTATTATTTTATGTGATTATGTGTAATCGATCAAATCGTTGCAAGCATGTTATTTGGTTTAAACGCGAGCATGTTAATTGATTTAAATTCGGTTAAATTTATTAGCATGTATGTTGTTTTTAATTTCGCTGGAAGCGCAAAGGTACGCAATTAATTGGTTTCATTTAATGGGCATGTACTATGTGCGTTATAAAATCGTTTAATTCGCACAAATTTTTGTTTTCCGCTGCGTATGCGTGCCCGAAACCCAACAGTGGTATCAGAGCTCGTTGCGCAATTAATTGCGTTCGTTTTAATATGCATGTTCGATTTATTAAAGTAGTGATAGTCGTATTATGTAATTGGGAGTTTTCGTAAGTTTAAAATATTTTTGAAATATTGTTTAGAATTTTTCTAGCTTTAAAATTGTTTAAAATTGGAAAATCGGATCTGAAATTGTTTTAAAAACATCGGTTTTTTAATTGTTCGGATCGAACCGGTCGAACCGGCCGGTTCGATGGTTGTGCACGATTTAGTTGACCGAATCCACGTGGATTCGGGTCGGTCAGACCGGTTCCCGGTCCGACTGACCCAGCCCACTGATTTGGGTCAGCTGGACCGGGCAGAACCGGACCGCTTCGGTCCGAACCGGTCAGACCGGTCGGCCGAACCGGTTCACTGAAAATAAAAAAAAAAAAAAAAAAAAAAAAAAATTATTTCAGATTTCTAAAATTAAACTTAAAACAAATTGATTTTAATTTTTGGAAAATTATTTTCAATTAATCCCAATTAGATAATTGAATCGACAATCATCTATTTTAGTAAATAGGTGTTAGATTACTTAAATTGATTTAAATTGTTAAATTGATTTCAATTAATAGAACACATATATAATATTGATTATAAGTTCAACTTAATTAGTAGTACCTCAACATTATTTGAATGATTTATGCTAGTTGAGGTTCTATAATTATTTTGAAAAACTCGATAATTAATTAATGTAATTAATTATGAAATTAGGTCGTATGTTCCTCTTAGGACAATATGCGCTTCCATATACCTTTAGAGAACATAGATGTAGGAATCACATAGACCAATCCAAAACCTTCTGATGAGATAAAACTTTTAAATAAAATCCCTCATTCTTAATTTAATTAAGAATCATTTCAAGCTATAAAGAAAAACCCAATCTGTTGAGTTATTTCTTTCCTTCTGCCAACGGTTGGATTATGTGTAGCCCTTTACTATAGTGCAGTAAGCCGTGTTAGCGGGGAGTGCTATGGTAGAGTAAGTTGTAATTCAATTGACATAGTGATGAAGGTAGCCATAGAAAAGGGTTATGTTGAATTAACGTGGTCGGCTAGATTAACTAGGGACTGCATTAGTTTGGCATAATCGAGTTCTATGAGCATCTTTGATTGGTAGGTTAGACATGACACACGACGATTTTGATATTCGCGAGATTAACTTAGGTCATTATCAAGTGTGAGGAAAATTAATTTAGGGTCATATTGTGGATATGATTGATTGTGATCTACCTTTGGGCAAATATAATCGGGCTAGATTAACTACGGGTTATATTTGTCTATTGGACCTAAAGCCCATTAAGAAAAATCAGTTTTCTCGTTTGTCTACTAGAGGGAAGTGGAACTCGATAAAATTAGTGGGAGAACAATTAAATAACATAAGGCCAAACATTTAATTGTAACAATCATTTAACGCGAATCTCTAATAATCCTCTTCCCTATACCTCTCAGATAATCATGTCTAAGAATCCCATAATGTCAATCCTCGACAATAAACTCAATGGCCCTAATTACCTGGATTGGTTGCGTAGTCTTAAGCTTGTGCTAACCGTTGAGGGGCGTCTCTATGTTTTGAACGAGAGACTTCCCGCCACTGTACCTGCCACAGCGACTGGTGCTGAAAAGGAAACTTATGAAGCTTGGAAGAAAGATGACACACATGCTAGGTGCTATATGATAGCCGCCATGGAGCCCGCGCTTGCGAGAAAATATGAGTCTCACATGCATGCTTTCGATATAAAGGCTCATCTCGATAGCATGTATAGTGAGAATATTAGGGCATCGAGGTACATTGCTACAAAGGAGTTGATCACAGCGAGACTGCGCGAAGGGACTTCGGTCCACGAGCACTGTCTCAAAATGATCACTCTCCTTGAAAAGCTAGTGCATCTCGATGTCACCCTCCCGGCCGAGCTCTCGTTGGATTTGATCCTGTTGTCTCTTCCTAGTTCCTATGAATCGTTCATAGTGAACTTCAACATGAACAAACTAGATCCTCCCTTGGATGAGTTAATGAACATGTTGGTCAGCTTCGAGTCCACCATTAAGAAAGAGAAGTCTGTTCTCATTGCTGCTACTTCTGGAAAGAAGAGTTCTTTCCAAAAGAAGAGAAATGAAAGAGTTCCCTTTCCAAACAGCAAGTTCGAAGTGGGTGAAGGTAGTGGGGGCCCCTAAGGCGAAATTCAGCAAAACGTAAGGAGATAGGTCAAAACCCCGCACAACTTTGGCACGCTAGACTAGGTCATGTCTCTTTAAGAAGGATGAACGATTTTGTCAGTGAAGGATTGTTCTCTTTGGAGGACGTGAAATCACTACAAACTTGTGAATCTTGCCTTAAAGGGAAAATGACCAAGTCACCCTACAAAGGGAAAATGGAACGAGCCGAGGGTCTTTTGGATTTGATCCATACAGACGTATGTGGTCCACTAAGTGTTAGTGCGAAGGGTGGATATAACTACTTCGCTACCTTTACCGACGATTATTCTAGGTATGGGTATGTGTACTTGATGAAGTACAAGTCTGAAACATTTGAAAAGTTCAAGGATTTTAGACACGAAGTGGAAAAGCAACTCGGACGAAGTATTAAGAAGCTACGATCCGATCGTGGTGGAGAATACTTGAGCATCGAGTTCATTGACTATCTAAAAGAGAATGGGATACAATCCCAATGGACTCCACCGGGAACTCCTCAACTTAATGGAGTCTCCGAACGTCGGAATCGAACTTTATTAGATATGGTTCGATCAATGATGGGGTTCACAAACTTACCGGCATACTTGTGGGGTCATGCACTTCGTACTGCCGCGTATTTGCTGAATAGAGTTAACACCAAAGCAGTTAAATCCACACCTTATGAACTTTGGCATTCCCGGAAACCCAACTACAAACATATTAGGATATGGGGTTGTCCCGCTTATGTGAAGCGATTAGTGGGCGATAAGTTGGATAGTAAATCCGACTTGTGCTATTTTGTGGGGTATCCCGAAGACTCGATGGGATACGAGTTCTACTATGTCAAAGAAGCAAAGACGTTTGTTTCGAGAAATGCCACCTTTTTGGAAAGGGAGTTTCTATCCGATAGAAAGGGCAGCATGATAGAACTTGAAGTAGTTCAAGAACCACAAAATGAAGTTCAAACGCAAAAACAAGCAATCGAACCAATACAACAAACCACTAATATACCTCCTGAACCTACGGTACGTAGATCCGAAAGAGTTCGGAAAATGCCGGATAGGTTATTCTTCCTCGAAAATGATGAAGATCATGTTGATCTTGGACAAGATCCAAGAACATACAATGAGGCCGTATCGGATGCGGACATGGGACATTGGCTAACTGCCATGAAATCTGAAATGGACTCCATGTACTCCAACAAGGTATGGACCTTGGTAGATCCACCTAAAGGAATTGTTCCTATAGGCTGCAAGTGGATCTATAAGAAGAAAATTGGAGTGGATGGAAAGGTATCGACCTATAAAGCTAGATTGGTAGCAAAAGGATACACTCAAAGGCAAGGTGTTGACTATGAGGAAACCTTTTCGCTAGTCGCGATGCTGAAGTCCATTAGGATTTTGCTGGCCATAGCTGCGTGGTACGACTACGAGATATGGCAAATGGATGTGAAGACCGCCTTCCTTAATGGAGATATTGAGGAAGAAATTTACATGGCGCAGCCGGAAGGCTTCATATCTTCTGGAAGTGAGCAAAAGGTTTGCAAGCTCCTGCGGTCCATTTATGGATTGAAGCAAGCATCCCGTAGTTGGAACATTAGGTTAGACTCAACTATCAAAGAGTTTGATTTTGAGAAGAATCCGGAGGAACCTTGTGTATACAAGAAGGTTAGTGGGAGGGCAGTGATATTTTTAGTGCTTTACGTTGATAACATTCTACTCATTGGGAATGACGTAGGAATGCTGCAACAAGCGAAAGCATGGTTGTCCACACGTTTCTCAATGAAGGATTTGGGAGAAACATCTTACGTATTGGGAATACGCATCTATAGAGATAGAGCAAGGAAGATGCTTGGCTTATCCCAAAGCCTGTACATAGACACCGTTATGAAACGGTTTAGCATGGAAGAATCCAAGAAGGGATTCTTGCCAATGTCCCATGGGGTTCGTCTCTCGAAATCTATGTGTCCGCAAACACCTAGTGAAATCGAGGAGATGAAAAGGACGTCTTATGCTTCTGCCATGGGAAGCACAATGTATGGCATGCTATGTACGAGACCCGATATTGCGTATGCTGTGAGTGTCACAAGCAGATATCAATCTAACCCCGGCCCGGCTCACTGGAAAGCCGTGAAAGATATTCTCAAGTACTTGCGAAGAACTAAGGATATATTTTTGGTCTATGGGGGTGCCGAGTTGAAATTAGAGGGTTTTACTGACTCTAGTTTTCAATCGGATGTGGACGACTCAAAGTCGAATTCTGGATTTATATTCACGCTTAATGGTGGTGTCGTGTGTTGGAAGAGTTCCAAGCAAAGCACAACGGCCGATTCCACTACCGAAGCGGAATACATTGCAGCGTCCGAAACTGCAAAAGATGGGACTTGGATAAGGAAGTTCATCCAAGAGTTGGGTGTCGTTCCTTGTGCTAGTGATCCAGTACCGTTGTACTGTGATAACACCGGAGCATTGGCGCAAGCTAGGGAGCCGAGATCTCATCAGAAGTCGAAGCATATTCTGAGAAAGTATCATGTGATCCGAGAGATCATTGATAGAGGTGAAGTTAAAGTAGAACGAGTCACCTCGGAAGAGAACGTTGCAGACCCCTTTACGAAGTCTTTACCGAGATCGGTCCATGAGAAACATCGAGAGTCGATGGGATTGCGATTCATGGGTAGTTGGCTTTAGGTCAAGTGGGAGATTGTTAGAGTAGGTGACCAACAAGCCAACTTTTGGCTGTGGTCTTTCGTATTTATTATGGTAATAAACGAACCTTTATTCGTATTAATGATAAAACACCTTGGCATTCTATATCTTTGTCCCTTTGTCACAAGCATAGATATAGTCCTTACAGTTATTACAAGTACTAGTAATTGATCGTTAGGATCGTGAGATATTTACTCAAGTATTATAACTGTTAAACGTGTTCCTAGTCGAAGGGTTACGCCACTAATGAGGATATCGGCCTTTCCCATTAAGAGACTAGCACTTAGTGTATGTGTACTGCATCTCATCAGTAAACGGTATTGTGATATCGGCATGCATAAGTGGGTGCTCGTAAGTTGACGAGTTCACTGAACTCCCTCACCCTAGAAATCTCTAAGTGGTTCCCAATAATCGAGTAGAGATATCTATGGTATAGTTGTACACCATTAGTCCTTATGACCTAGACATCACCGTGACTTCACTAGAGGACCAGCTGTATCGTGACCTGTCCCTGAGTTCCACCGAGGACCATCCCAAGGGCCAGTGTTCGTGCAGTCCGAAATCTAGTGGGAGGTCTGTGCATTGTAGTCGGGGATTCGATCGCTAGAATAGTCTTGGATGTCCTGTGTGTTCTGAAAGTTTGTAATCATTCTAAGTCTCTGGCCAGAGCTGAGTGAGTCATGATTAGAGAATTCGATTCTCTAAGTCATGCACGTAAGGATTACAACACTTGGAACGATCGCACCGTCATCGAACATATAAAGAGGTCTCGATGAACCAATGCCTCTAGTTCGATCGGGACATATGAATCGAAGGGACCGTACTGTACGTTAACTATATCTGAAGGTTCTTGCAGGCACTTCATTTGTATCTAGGGAATCATGACGCGTAGTTGCTAGACGCCAATCTTGATTCGTTGGGTGATTAAGGTGAAACGAGTTTCATCTTAATCGTAACTCTAAGGGGACGTGTTTTGACCACAAAGGGTTGTGGGCCCACGGCTAGCTTACACCTGAACCATCGAGGGTCACACTGCTCGTGCACATGAGATCTTTGAATAAACGGTCAGAGATAAAATAGTTTATCTTTGCATGATTGGAAGTCAATATGATTGAGTCCAACATTCGTAATTTGGAATTATGAATGAGAATAAGAAAAGGGAAATAATAGGCGAACGTGTTAATGAACTTTCTAAATCGGGAAGTTTCCAAATTTAGAAAGTGCACTGAACTAGGGTTTCCACTTTTGGAAAGTTGGAAAATGAGAGTTGACACTCGTAATGACGAGGATATTATAATGATTCCGAAAATGTAATTGTTGCAATTTTCCGATCATTGAATTGAGAGAGACGAGCGAGTAAAAGAACTAACGAGCTTAAGCTGTTGGGCCCGGTCCAACTTAAGCCCGTTAGGGTTTTATGCAAGATATATAAATACTTGATTTATAGGTCTTGCACACACACAACTAAGAGAACACACGTTCATATCCCTAGCCGCTGCCTCTCTCGATCAGCCACCCTCTCCCACGGCCACCACCACCGCGCCGTCGCCGGAATCGGCCACCCGTTGGCCGATCTCTTTCGGTATTCCTTTCCTTCTTTCTTTTCTTCCGTTATTCTGACTATTACGTGTCTAGTGCCACGTGTTTAGTAGATCGAAGTATACGAGGTGAAATCCAAGAGGAGGAAGATCGAAGAATCGAAGATGCGAGAAGGCAATTCCGAAAAACTGCTCTCGGATTTTCTGCGCTGCCCACCGAGAAAATTCGCCATAAATCAACCGGTCATCCGATGGACGTGAAATTTTGACAGCAGCTTCACGACTCATAAATCTACCATCATCCATAAGTAATTGTTCATCCAGTAAATACGCATGGAGATACTGAAGTCGGAGCAAGGCTGTAATTTCAGATCAGCAAACAGGTTGGATCAATAGGAGTGGGAAGAGCAGCTAGCCATCTTCTCTGCGCGTGAAGCTCACGCGCCGCCGTGGCCGTACACCGCCGCTGCTGCTGCTCCAATTGCTGCCCCGATTCTACGGATTGCTTTCCGTAGTAATCACGACGTGCTAATCGCCCCTACCTCACGCTTCAAGAGGTAAATACACGAAACCCTAGTTTCGTTTTGAGTTTTGTTTAAACCTATGTATTCATGTTTGTTTCGTATTATTTTATGTGATTATGTGTAATCGATCAAATCGTTGCAAGCATGTTATTTGGTTTAAACGCGAGCATGTTAATTGATTTAAATTCGGTTAAATTTATTAGCATGTATGTTGTTTTTAATTTCGCTGGAAGCGCAAAGGTACGCAATTAATTGGTTTCATTTAATGGGCATGTACTATGTGCGTTTTAAACTCGTTTAATTCGCACAAATTTTTGTTTTCCGCTGCGTATGCGTGCCCGAAACCCAACACATGTTGCATTCATTTGGTTTCCCAATGGTGTTTTTTGGGTGAAGTTGTTTTAACTGCAGCTTATGTGATAAATAGATCTGCTTCTCTGCCTTTGTCTGGTAGTGTTCCTGAAACTGTGTGGTCTAAAAAACGTGTTGATCTATCTAATTTGAGGGTGTTTGGCTGCCCTGCGTTTGTGCATCGGAGAACTGATAAATTTGAACCTAGATATGTAAAATGTGTTTTTAATGGTTTATGCAGAAGGTGTTAAAGAGTATAGGTGTTGGCTAAAAATTGAGCATGGTTATAAAACTATCATTAGTAGAAACATTGTGTTCAATGAGAATGAATTTCCATATCATCTTGTGCCTTCATTTCTTGTACCTACTGCTACTTGTAGTGAAGTGGAGAAATCCTCCCTGGAATTAGATGAAAAGGAGGAAAAAAATCATGGTGAATCATATGTTCAGCCTGAAAATGTGTTTGGCTAGAATGTTGGGTCTAATTTGCCTGATATTGATGATTTGCATGTCTATCAACTTGCTAGGGATAGGCCTAGAAGAGAAATTAGGAGACCTCGCCATTTTGATGATTTTTAGCTTGCTTCATATGTGTTTAATGTGTTTCATTCCTTGGATGGAAATGAATCTAAGTGCTACAAAGATGCTTTAAAATCTGTTGAATCTGGTAAATCATTTTCTACTATGAAAGAGGAAATTAAATCATTAAATGTCAATCATACTTGGATTCTTGTTCATTAACCTGCTTAGTGCTCTTTGATTGAATGTAGATGGCTCTTTAAGGTCTAGCATGAAATTGATTATGTGAGATATAAAGCTAAACTTGTAGTTAAAGGTTTTACACACAGGGAAGGCATTGATTATAATGAAACATTTACTCTTGTTATGAGATTCACCACTATTAGAATTATGCTCTCTCTTGTTGCTCACTTTTATTGGGAACTTAAGCAAATGGAACTTGAAGTAGTTCAAGAACCGCAAAGTGAAGTTCAAGAGCAAGAACAAGTAATCGAACCAATACAACAATCCACTAATATACCTCCTGAACCTACGGTACGTAGATCCGAAAGAGTTCGGAAAATGCCGGATAGGTTATTCCTCCTCGAAAATGATGAAGATCATGTTGATCTTGGAAAAGATCCAAGAACATACAATGAGGCCGTTTCGGATGCGGACATGGGACATTGGCTAACTGACATGAAATCCGAAATGGATTCCATGTACTCCAACAAGGTGTAGACCTTGGTAGATCCACCTACGGGAATAGTTCCCATAGGCTGCAAGTGGATCTGTAAGAAGAAAATTGGAGTGGATGGAAAGGTATCGACCTATAAAGCTAGATTGGTAGCGAAAGGATATACTCAAAGGCAAGGTGTTGACTATGAGGAAACCTTTTCACCAGTCGCGATGCTGAAGTCCATTAGGATTTTGCTGGCCATAGCTGCGTGGTACGACTACGAGATATGGCAAATGGATGTGAAGACCGCTTTCCTTAATGGAGACATTGAGGAAGAAATTTACATGGCACAACCGGAAGGCTTCATATCTTCTAGAAGTGAGCAAAAGGTTTGCAAGCTCCGGCGATCTATTTATGGATTGAAACAAGCATCCCGTAGTTGGAACATTAGGTTCGACTCAACTATCAAAGAGTTTGATTTTGAGAAGAATCCGGAGGAACCTTGTGTATACAAGAAGGTTAGTGGGAGGGCAGTGATATTTTTAGTGCTTTATGTTGATGACATTCTACTCATTGGGAATGACGTAGGAATGTTGCAACAAACGAAAGCATGGTTGTCCACACGTTTCTCAATGAAGGATTTGGGAGAAGCATCTTATGTATTGGGAATAAGCATCTATAGAGATAGAGCAAGAAAGATGCTTGGCTTATCCCAAAGTCTGTACATAGACACCGTTATGAAATGGTTTAGCATGGAAGAATCCAAGAAGGGATTCTTGCCAATGTCCCATGGGGTTCGTCTCTCGAAATCTATGTGTCCTCAGACACCTAGCGAAATCGAGGAGATGAAAAGGACGCCTTATGCTTCTACCGTAGGAAGCATAATGTATGGCATGATATGTACAAGAACCAATATCGCGTATGCTGTGAGTGTCACAAGCAGATATCAGTCTTACCCCAGTCCAGCTCACTGGAAGGCTGTGAAAGATATCCACAAGAACTTACAAATGACTAAGGATATATTTTTGGCCTGGTCTATGGAGGTGCCGAGTTGAAATTAGAGGGCTTTACCGACTCTAGTTTTCAAACGGGTTTGGACGACTCAAAGTCGAACTCGGGATTTATATTCACTCTTAATGGTGGTGCCGTGTGTTGGAAGAGTTCCAAGCAAAGCACGACTGCCGATTCTACTACCGAAACGGAATACATTGCAGGGTCCGAAGCTGCAAAAGAAGGGACTTGGATGAGCAAATTCATCCAAGAGTTGGGTATCATTCCTAATGCTTATGATCCAGTACCATTGTACTATGATAACACCAGAGGCGTGGCGCAAGCTAAGGAGCCGAGATCTCACCAGAAGTCCAAGCATATTCTGAGGAATTATCATGTGATCCGAGAGATCATTGATAGAGGTGAAGTAAAAGTAGAACGAGTCTTCTCGGAAGAGAACGTTGCAGACCCCTTCACGAAGCCTTTACCAAGGCCGGTCCATCAGAAACATCGAGAGTCGATGGGATTGCGATTCATGGGTAGTTGGCTTTAGGTCAAGTGGGAGATTGTTAGAGTAGGTGACCAACAAGCCAACTTGTGGCTGTGTTCTTTCCATTGATTATTGTAATAAACAAACATTTTTCGTATTAATGATAAAAAGACCTTGGCATTCTGTATCTTTGTTCCTTTGTCACAAGCATAGATATAGTCCTTACAGTTATTACAAGTACGAGTAATTGATCGTTAGGATCGTGAGATGTTTACTTTAGTATTATAACTGTTAAACGTGTTCCTAGTCGAAGGGTTACGCCACCAATGAGGATATCGGCCTTTCCCATTAAGAGACTAGCACTTAGTGTATGTGTACTACATCTCATTAGTAAACAATATTGTAATATCGGTATGCATAAGTGGGTGCTCGTAAGTTGACGAGTTCACTGAACTCCCTCACCCTAGAAATCTCTAAGTGGTTCTCAATAATCGAGTAGAGATATCTATGGTATAGTTGTACACCATTAGTCCTTATGACCTAGACATCACCGTGACTTCACTAGAGGACTAGCTGTATCGTGACCTGTCCCTGAGTTCCACCGAGGACCACCCCAAGGGCCAGTGTTCTTGCACTCCGAAATCTAGTGGGAGGTCTGTGCATTGTAGTCGGGGATTCGATCGCTAGAATAGTCTTGGATGTCTTGTGTGTTCTCATAGTTTGTAATCTCTAAGTCTCTGGCCAGAGGTGACTAAGTGATGATTAGAGAATTCGATTTTCTAAGTCATGCACGTAACGATTACAACAGTTAGAACGATCGCACAGTCATTGAACTACTAAGGATGTCTCGATGAACCAATGCCTCTAGTTCAATCGGGACATATGAATCGAAGTGATCGTACTGTACGTTAACTATATCTAAAGGTTCTTGTAGGGACGAGTTTTGACCACAAAGGCTTGTGGGCCCACGGTTAGCTTACATCTGAATCGTAATGACGAGGGCATTATAATGATTCCGAAAATGTAATTGTTACAATTTTCCGATCATCGAATTGAGAGAGACGAGCGAGTAAAAGAACTAACGAACTTAAGATGTTGGGCCCGGTCCAACTTAAGCCCGTTAGGGTTTTATACAAGACACTATAAATATTTGATTTATAGGTCTTGCACAAATACAACTCACACACTAACCCTAGCCGCTCCCTCTCTCTCGGCCGATCTCCCCCCCGCAGCCAACAGCGCCGCCGTCGCCGTACACTCGCCGGAATCGGCCTCCCCCTTGGCCGATTAATTCGTGGTAGTTATTTTCTTTGTTTATTCTTCCGTTTATTCTAACTACTGCGTTTCTAGTGCCACATTTTAGTAGATCGAAGTATACGAGGTGAAATCCGAGCGGAGGAAGATCGAAGAATCGAGGAGCAGCCCCGAGCCGACGACGCACGCGCCTCCACGCGTCGCCCGAAGACAGCGCGTGAGCTACACGCGCCGCCGTAGCTGGCACCGCCACTGCTGCCGCTTCGCCGTTGCTGCCCCGGATTGCATGGATTGGTTTTCGTGGCAATCTAGCTTCGTTTAGTGCACCTACCTCACGCTTCAAGAGGTAAAGTTTCGAATCCATTGTCGTTCGATTCAGTTTCATTTAAATTAAATATGCATGTTCCTTTAGTAAGTATGTTGAATGATTTTATGTGACTACATGAAATTGTTTATTTACTGCGAGCATGATAATTTAATTTAATGCGAGCATGCTAGTTGATTTAATTTCGATTAAATAATGCGCATATATATTGTTTTTAATTAAGCTGGAGGCGCAAAGGTACGCAATTAATTATTTTCAATTATCGGGCATGTGTTTATGTGTTTTAAATTCGTTTAATTCGCATAAATTTTTTGTTTTGCGCTGCGTACACGTGTCCGATTCCCAACAGTGGTATCAGAGCTCGTTCCGCAATTAATTGTGTTTTTAATATGCTTTTATTTTGATGCATGTTCGATTTATTAAAGTAGTAATTGTTGTATTATGTAATTGGGAGTTTTCCAAAGTTTAAAATATTTTTGAAATATTGTTTAGAATTTTTCCATCTTTAAAATTGTTTAAAATTGGAAAATCGGATCTGAAATTTATTTTAAAACGTCGGTTTTTAATTTGTTCGGATCGAACCGGCCGGTTCGATGGTTGTGTGCGATCCAATTGACCGAATCCACGTGGATTCGGGTCGGTCCGACCGGTTCTCGGTCCGACTGACCCGGCCCACTGATTTGGTTCAACTGGACGCGGCATAACCGGACCATTTCGGTCCGAACCGGTCAGACCGGTCGGGCCGAACCGGTCCACTGAAAAAAAAAACATTATTTCAGATTTATAAAAGTAAACTTAAAAAAAATTGATTTTAATTTTCGAAAAATTATTTTCAATTAATCCCAATTAGATAATCGAATCAACAATCATCTATTCTAGTAAATAGGTGTTAGATTAGTCAATTAATTTAAATTGTTAAACTGATTTAAATTAATGGAACACACATATAATATTGATTATACTTCAACTTAATTACTAGTACCTCAACATTATTTGAATGATTTATGCTAGTTGAGGTACTATAATTATTTTGAAAACCCGATAATTAATTAATGTAATTAATTATATAGTTAGGTCGTATGATCCTCTTAGGACAATATGCGTTTTCATATACCTTTAGAGAACATAGATGTAGGAATCGCATAGACCAATCCGAACCTTCTGATGAGATAGAACTTTTTAATAAAATCCCTCATTCTTAATCTAATTAAGAATTATTTCAAGCTATAAAGAAAAACCAATCTGTTGATTTTTTATTTCCTTCTGCCAACGGTTGAGTTATGTGTAGCCCTTTACTGTAGTGCAGTAAGCCGTGTTAGCGGGGAGTGCTATGGTAAAGTTAGTTGTAATTCAATTGACATAACGATGAAGGTAGCCATAGAAAGGGTTATGCTAGATTAACGTGGTCGGCTAGATTAACTAGGGACTGCATTAGTTTGGCATAATCAAGTTCTATGAGCATCTTTGATTGGTAGGTTAGACTTGACACACGACGATTTTGAATTCGCGAGATTAACTTAGGTCATTATCAAGTGTGAATAAAATTAATTAGGGTCATACTACGGATATGATTGATTGTGATCTACCTTTGGACAAATATAATCGGGCTAGATTAACTACGGGTTATATTTGTCTATTGGACCTAAAGCCCATTAAAGAAAAATCGGTTTTCTCGTTTGTCTACTAGAGGGAAGTGGAAATCGATAAAATTAGTGGGAGAACAATTAAATAACATAAGTTCAAACATTTGATTGTAAAATTCATTTAATGCGAATCTCTAATAATCCTCTTCTCTAAACCTCTCAGATAATCATGTCTAAGAATCCCATAATGTCAATCCTCGACAATAAACTCAATGGCCCTAATTACCTAGATTGGTTGCGTAGTCTTAAGCTTGTGTTAACCGTTGAGGGGCGTCTCTATGTTCTTAACGAGAGACTTCCTGCCACTATGCCTGCCACAACGACTGATGCTGAAAAGGAAACTTATGAAGCATGGAAGAAAGATGACACTCATGCTAGGTGTTATATGATAGCCGCCATGGAGCCCACTCTTGCGAGGAAATATGAGTCTCACTTACATGCTTTCGATATCAAGGCTCATCTCGATAGCATGTATAGTGAGAATATTAGGGCATCAAGGTACGCTGCTACAAAGGAGTTGATCACGGCGAGACTGCGCGAAGGGACTTCGGTCCACGAGCACTGTCTCATAATGATCACTCTCCTTGAAAAGCTAGTGAATCTCGATGTCACCCTCCCTGCCGAGCTCTCGTTGGATTTGATCCTCTTGTCTATTCCTAGTTCCTATGAATCGTTCATAGTGAACTTCAACATGAACAATTAGATCCTCCCTTAGATGAGTTAATGAACATGTTGGTCAGTTTCTAGTCCACCATTGAGAAAGAGAAGTCTGTTCTCATTGCTGCTACTTCTGGAAAGAAGAGTTCTTCCCAAAAGAAGAGAAATGAAAGAGTTCCCTTTCCGAACAGCAAGTTCGAAGTGGGTGAAGGTAGTGGGGGCCCCAAGGCAAAGGTCAGCAAGCAATTTTATGATGCTTGCCATCATTGTGGAAAGAAAGGACATTGGCGCCGCACCTGCAAGGCTTACCTAAAGCAGAAAAGTTCTGAAAATGGTACATATTTCATTGACGTAAATTTGTCTGTCAATACTTCTTTTTGGATACTGGCTGTGGCTCACACTTATGTAATGATTTGTAGCTAATGACAAGAAGTAGAAAGCTTAGAGCGGGTGAGACCTACCTAACGATGGGGAATGGAGCAAGAGTTGCTGCGGAAGCCATTGGCACGATTTACTTAAATGTTTTGGATTCTAGTTTTCCTATTGTTTTGAACGATTGTTTATTTGTTCCGTCTCTCATTAGAAACCTTATTTCTATTCATGTATTAGATATTGAAGGTTTTACTTTTGTTTTTGGAAATTCGATTTGCATTATACAAAAGAATAAAAATTTGATTTGCAAGGGACGACTATTAAACAACTTGTATGAACTAAATCCAAGTGAAATACCTATTAATGTTATATCAGCAAAACGTAAGGAGATAGATCAAAACCGCGTACAACTTTGGCATGCTAGACTAGGTCATGTCTCTTTAAGAAGGATGAACGAATTTGTTAGTGAAGGATTGTTCTCTTTAGAGGACGTGAAATCACTACAAACTTGTGAATCTTGCCTTAAAGGGAAAATGACCAAGTCACCCTACAAAGGGAAAATGGAGTGGGCCGAAGGTCTTTTGGATTTGATCCATACAGACGTATGTGGTCCACTAAGTGTTAGTGCGAAGGGTGGATACAACTATTTCGCTACCTTTACCGACGATTATTCTAGGTATGGGTACGTGTACTTGATGAAGTACAAGTCCGAAACATTTGAAAGGTGTAAAGATTTTAGACACGAAGTAGAGAAGCAACTCGGACAAAGTATTAAGAAGCTACGATCCGATCGTGGTGGAGAATACTTGAGCATCGAGTTCATTGACTATGTAAAAGAGAATGGAATACAATCTCAATGGACTCCACCTGGAACTCCTCAACTTAATGGAGTTTCCGAACATCGGAATAGAACTTTATTAGATATGGTTCGATCTATGATAGGGTTCACCAACTTACCGGCATACTTGTGGGGTCATGCACTTCGCATTGCCACGTATTTGCTGAATAGAGTTAGCACCAAAGCAGTGAAATCCACACCATATGAACTTTGGCATTCCCGGAAACCCAACTTCAAACATATTAGGATATGGGGTTGTCCCGCTTATGTGAAGCGATTAGTGGGAGACAAGTTGGATAGTAAATCCGACTTGTGCTACTTTGTGGGGTATCCCGAAGACTCAATGGGATACGAATTCTATTATGTCAAGGAAGCAAAGATGTTTGTTTCGAGAAATGCCACCTTTTTGGAAAGGAAGTTTCTATCCGATAGAAAAGGCATCATGATAGAACTTGAAGTAGTTCAAGAACCGCAAAGTGATGTTCAAGCGCAAGAACAAGTAATCGAACCAATACAACAATCCACTAATATACCTCCTGAACCTACCGTAGGAAGCATAATGTATGGCATGCTATGTACTAGACCCGATATCGCGTATGCTGTTAATGTCACAAGCCGATATCAGGCTAACCCCGGTCCAGCTTACTGGAAGGCCGTGAAAGATATCCTCAAGAACTTACGAAGGACTAAGGATATATTTTTGGTCTATGGGGGTGCCGAGTTGAAATTTGAGGGCTTTACCGACTCTAGTTTTCAATCAGATGTGGACGACTCAAAGTCGAACTCGGGATTTGTATTCACTCTTAATGGTGGTGCCGTGTGTTGGAAGAGTTCCAAGAAAAGCACGACTGCCGATTCTACTACCGAAGCGGAATACATTGCAGCGTCCGAAGCTGCAAAAGAAGGGACTTGGATAACGAAATTCATCCAAGAGTTGGGTGTCATTCCTAATGCTAATGATCCAGTACCATTGTGTTGTGATGACACCGGAGCCGTGGCGCAAGCTAGGGAGCCGAGATCTCATTAGAAGTCCAAGCATATTCTGAGGAAGTATTATGTGATCCGAGAGATCATTGATAGATGTGAAGTTAAAGTAGAACGAGTCACCTCGGAAGAGAACGTTGCAGACCCCTTCACGAAGCCTTTACCAAGGTCGGTCCACGAGAAACATCGAGAGTCGATGGGATTGCGATTCATGGGTAGTTGGCTTTAGGTCAAGTGAGAGATTGTTAGAGTAAGTGACCAACAAGCCAACTTGTGGTTGTGGTCTTTCCATTTATTATTGTAAAAAACAAACCTTTTTCGTATTAATGATAAAAACACTGCATTCCATATCTTTGTCCCTTTGTCACAAGCATAGATATAGTCCTTACAGTTATTACAAGTACGAGTAATTGATCGTTAGGATCGTGAGATATTTACTTTAGTATTATAACTGTTAAACGTATTCCTAGTCGAAGGGTTACGCCACCAATCACTACAAAAAAAACAATTTTATGTGACGAAAATTATTGTCACGAAAGCTTAAATTTGTGTCACAAAAAACCTTTTCCGACAAATGATTTCGTCACAGCGGTCGCCGCGTAAGGCCTGTCGCGAAAGGCATTAGGTGACGAAATGCTGTATCGTCAGGATAGCGTGTGACGAATATTCAACTCGTCACAACTGTTGACGCTTTCGTGACGAATATTTCGTCACATAAGAGTTATTGTTTTGTCACTAAAATTAATTTTCGTCACAATAAGTGTCTCCCATCTTACTTCTTGTGACGGATTAGTTCGTCCCATGAACTAAAATTGTATCGTGACAATATTTTCGTCTCTGAAAGTCCACAAATATTGTCAAAATAAGCATATTTTTCTTATTTCTCGTGACAAATTATTTGTCACATAAAATTCATTTGATTTATAAAAAATAATATATTTCTAATATAAATATTGTTGTTTTGACTGTTTACGTTTAGCTAACAATTTCTTCAAAATAATAAATTCAAAGAAACTAAAAATAATTATAGTCTCATATTCGAATTTACATCTCAATAACAACTGATAGATAATAATCCATCTGTTACTAAACAAATTGTCTGAATTGCAAAGTTAAGTCTAAAAAATATCCAAAGGTACACCAGATATGCCCATTGATCCAAGTACAAAAATATCTCAACAAAAACCGACTTCACTTCACCAATAAACTGGAAGTCTCGAAAATATTATCAACAGCAACGTCATCCTTCAAAAGCTTAAACATTCGTCCAAATTCAATCTGCACAAATACCACACAAAAAAAAAGCAGATGCTTAACAAGATTGGATCACAATGTAACAACATTTCCCAACTACATAGAAACTCAGATGCAGCTCATTCGAAAATGAAATTTATCATCAATTTCAAATTGGTTCCCAAAGCATAAGCAAAAAGAACTGTAACTTCAAATATACAAGCAGATGTATCTTCAAAACGTACTCGCAAAACCAATCGTAAATTATTTTACTAGAGCAGCGATAATACATATAAAGATTTCGAATTTTGCATGATTTCAATAATACACGCACTTAAATCAATCATAAAACACACACTAAAATGAATCAGAGGATATAAATATAAAAAGGTAAGAATTTGCTTCAAACAATATAGACCAATAGAAGAATCACCTTGGACAAGAAATCTCATTTAATGAAAGAATCACCTCATAACATTCATCAGAAATGTCAAGAACATATTAGGCAGGTTGTCGCTAATCTATGTATAACACTAGGACATTGAAATATTAAAAAAATATCAATTTTACATCAACAGATGTAAAATACTATAACGCTTTAAAGCTGAATTTTCTTACCAAGAAGATTTTGTTCTTGCAAAGTCGCCGTCGAGGCGGTATTCATGCATGACCATCTTGGTTTTCTCCCCACGTGGGGCCCTCCCTTTGTAGAAACCAGTGTTTTCTTCATTCCAAGAAGTGCACCACCACCTGTACTTGAACCACCACCACCACCACCACTACTACTGCTGTAAACTTCTCTGTCTTTTCCGGTGGCTTTCCAGTAACCGGCGCCGGTGGCTCTGTTAGTTCTCAGCCCAGTTGGATACTTTCTGTCTCTCTAGCTGAAGAAATACCACTCCCTTTCTCCCATTTTCGCCACATCTACAAAACCATATATATATATATATATACATATATATGTGTGTCAAGAACAAGAAACTTGAAAATGAAAGTGGTGAAGAAAACAAATGCAATGCAAGCCCTAATAAAAAAAAAAAAAAAAAAAAAAACCAGGAAGTTTCCAAGGTTCGCATTTGTTAATGTCAACCTCCGCAATGTGGACACCGGAGAAAGTGCCATTGAAGACTTTGGAAGCTATGTAGAAGGTGATAAGCTCGTCATCAGTAGGATGAAACCTGAAACCAGGTGGCAGCCCTTGTTCATTCACTTCCTTCTTCTCTTTCAAGCTCACACGGTATTTCCTCTATTCCCAACATCGCTAGCTAACAGATTTTATATATATATATATATATATATATATATATATATATATATATATATATATATATATATATATATATATATATATATATATATATATTGACGTGTTTCTTGCATTGGTTCTTGCAAAGTCTCTATTTCTTCTTCATAGATCTTATTCTTTTTGTGACACCCCTCTCTCGATTACCCTTATTATATGTAATCTCAGCGGAAGACTTTTGAAAACATGATTTTTGTGGATATAAATTTACGTGAAATTTTTTTCTTTTTAAATCAGAGGGAGAGAGGGCACAGCTTGCTAAACCCTAATCGATCAATTAACTCCAATGCATGCTAAATGCAAGACTAGAAAGTAACTAGGCATGATGGACTTAATGCAAATGCGGACAGATTCAATGCAGAAGCTTTAAAAATTAATTCCTCTTAAACTACTCATGAAAATGACCCCAAAATAATACCATACCATCTAACACGGGTCTAGATTAGTCAGTCAAAACAGTTTTGAAATATGCATGGCCATTTAGGAGAAATAAATAAAATAGCACAGTCACTCGGTTTAAAATCCAGAACAGGGGAGGGAGTTTTGAAAATTCACAATAAATTCCTCACTGACCCTAAAACTACCAAGTTTTACCCCAATGCAGAAAAATAAGTCTAAAACATTTTCCAAGTGGAAACAAGGCATTTGAGTGAGTAAAACTCCAGTTATACCAGAAAACACCCGAATGACCCTGTTTCAATGCAGTAGTGAGAATTAAATCACAACTAAATGAATACTTACCCAAATCATGCACAAGACCTATCAATATGATGAGAACAGAGAGATGCAGAGACTCCTAAAATTTCATAATTTTCTAAGCAGAACACCTATATGAAAATGATTTTAGAACATGGAGGCAAAACACGAAGAAATTACTAGCCGAAAGCATGCATGCATATAAATAGTGAAAATTTACTTTCGCTTACAAAAGGCTACGGATTACCGATTAATTATCCAAAATAGGGTAATCCTAATTACTATTACACATATCGTCTTTTAATAATTTCCACCGATCGGAGGAAGCGACCGGTAGAAAATACCTAAAACCGTATCAAACGTTTTTATAAGCATATTATACGAATAAAACCACATAACTAGATTAAGAGCCAACACTATCCACAACCCCTCCATACGATCTCCTTCCGATTCTCGAGCTCGATCCCCAACTTCACTCCTCGGGCCCTAAATCGGGTATACCTACAAACATACAACACCTATATGAGTCTTTGAGGACTCAATGAGAATCTTGAAGTAATAGCAAATACACATAGCACATAGAGCATACATATATCTATACATATATATATACATACATATATCTTATACATGAACATACAACATGAAGTAAAACAATCATATACTTCCCTTTTTCGTCGGCGATCTTCATTCACATAATTGTCACCACGCATAGAGTGAGATAATTCCCACCTTTATAACCCTATGATCCCAAGACCATAGAGTGAGAATATCCCACCTTTATAACCCTATGCCATGACACGTATTGAAGATAATAGAAGGAATTTCCCACCTTTATAACCCTACGATCCCAAGACCATAGAGTGAGATCTTCCCTCTATATCATCAACACCATAGTGCAACATGCATGACATGAAAAATTGTCGGGAATCCCTCGGAAGAGTCAATCTAAGTTACCGGTAAATAACCCCATATAATTCGAACCATGACTAACTACGTGGGATCAAACCACCCCTAGGCCCTACGGTACCGGCTCGCCGTACCCGAGAAATTTACCGTAACCTCGAAAGACATTCCAACATAGTTTTATCTTTTTTTAAAAATTCATGACACTTAATGCACCCACCCATGCACCCTTTGTACTTACCTTTCTCTCATCTTCACACCCAATGATTCACATAAGCAAGCAAGAGCACATAGGAGCACATAGAAAATACACATAAAGTTTTACAAAATCATTTAGTCATACAAACATAGAAATAACCGAAATCTTAACATGCAAAAACAATCTAACATCAAAGTTCACTAGATCTAGCATTTTTACAAGAATAAAATTCAAGACTTCCATCTTTACATTTATTCAAGCAAATACACTAGATCTTCACATGCAAGAGTATTTTAAATCAAATTAGCACAAATCCTTAGTTCTTAACCATTTTTCATAGAAAACACTAGATCTTAACATGCAAGACTTTAGATCAACCATCAATCACTAGATCTTAACATGCAAGACCTTGGATCGACAATCAATCACCAACCTTAACATGCAAGGCCTTAAAACAACAATCAACACAAGATCAACACATGCAAAACACAAAATAAACCACATAAGCAATTTTAAGCATTTTACCTAAAAAAATTCGAAGTTCCTTAGTTAAGTCAAAAATTCATTTTCTTTTCACAAATCAACAATCAAACACCAGTTCAACACATGCAAGGCACTAATTAAACCAAATAAGCCATTTAAAACATTTTTCCCCAAATTTTCGAAAGTTTCATGGCTAGGCCAAAAATTCATTTTCTTTCCAAAATTCAACAATCAAACACTAGATCAACACATGCAAGGCACTAATTAAACCAAATAAGCCATTTAAAACATTTTTCCCCAAAAATCCGAAAGTTTCATGGCTAGGCCAAAAATTCATTTTCTTTCCAAAATTCAACAATCAAACACTAGATCAACACATGCAAGGCACTAATTAAACCAAATAAGCCATTTAAAACATTTTTCCCCAAAAATCCGAAAGTTTCATGGCTAGGCCAAAAATTCATTTTCTTTTCAAAAATCAACAATCAAATACTAGATCAACACATGCAAGGCACTAATTAAGCCAAACAAGCCATTTAAAACATTTTTCCCCAATTTTTGAAAAATCATAGAACTTCAAGAACAAAGTCATCTTTTCAAAATACTAACATGCAATCATCATCTAAAACATATAATCAAATAATATGCAAGAATCAACAAATAAATCACATACAAATACATAAAAACCGAAAATACTAGTGGTGTTGTAGGTTTGAGCAAGAATTCAAGAATTCTCACCTATACTCTTTAGGGGAAGGATTTGTTAGCTCTTTTCTCTCTAATACAAGAAGAGATAAAGAATTAGATTACAAAACAATATGAAGAAGGAAGAGAGGAAATTTTCGAATAAGAGAGGAGATGAAGCTCTTACATTCAAATTCAAGAATCTCTTGAAGAAAATATTTTGAGCGTCTTCTACTACTAATTTCGAAAATGGAAGAAGAAAGAAGAGAAGAGAGATTTCTTAGGATTGTAGTGGGGAGATGAGAAAACACTTGGTAATGGGTTCTATTTATAGAATGGAGAGGCTTGCAACCTTAATGGGTAAGTATTGAGGAGGGGCTTCTTGGCAATTAAATCTTTAGGTGGGTTGGGGGTGATTTTGCAATTTTCGAAAATGGGAGTGGTGGTGGTTCTTGGGTGGTTCAAGCTTGAGAAAATGGTGGCTATGGTTGTGGTGGTGTGGCTGCCGAAATGAAGAGGAAGAAGGGAGAAGAAGAAAGACCTTTGGTCTTACTTAAAGTGGAGTGAAAAGCATGCCTAGTCTATAAAGTAGGGAACTAGGCTTGGGTATTTCTTTCTATGCTCAAAGTACAACCACACTAATGCATGTTTTTCTACCAATTAATGTGCAAAAATTTAAAAATCATGTGTGTGTGTGAGGTGTCCGAAAATTCAAGAAATGTGGGGAGGATTTTCAAATTTTCGACATTAATTAAAAATCCTAAAATGCATGATAAAAATTTATTTTCTAAAATTTTGTGCATGCATAAATATGATGAAATGCTCATTTAAATTACATGCAAGAATAAAATCCTAGTTTATGAAAAATAATTTATTTCGACATACTATTTCGAAATATTTCCTAAGCACATAATTCACATAATCACATAATTCACGCAATAATCACATAATTACCTAATTCACGTAAATACTAATCATGCAAGAATTATTATAAATTCTAATTTCACAAATATGCACATAAAGGTGGTAAAATTTATTTTACCGAAAATGCGGGGTGTTACACTTTTCCTTTTGATCTGTTAACTCTGTGGTGAGTGTACTGGTGTACTGATTATACTCTTTGTGCTTGAGCTCAGTAAACCTAAGTAATGGCGAAATGCATTATAATCAATTTCAAATTGCAGAAAAATATAGTAAATAAATTACATACCGAGTCCAGCAGTAATCGGTTGTTGCTTTTTTTCCATCTCCAAAGCTTCTAAATCCCCCTTTAGCTGCACACCTCTCAAAACCATTTGAACATTATTTACTTTTATTAAAGCCCATTGAGGATAATAAATTATCGCCAGAACTTCCTCTACTTCCAATGCATTATCTGTTTGATTTGTGTTTAGGCTTAGATAAAAAGGCATTAATATGCATATGTTCTGTTTCTCCATTGTCAATAGTCATTGTTGAACATTTCATCGTCGATACTTTGGACACGTTAACATGTCGAATCCTCAATTTCAACCCATTGCTTAAAAGTTCAATAAAAAAATTGTTTTTTTGCACCATCAATATAAATCAAAATGCAGATTAATCACCCAACATGAAATTATAATTGAAAATAACAAATAAATCGCAGTCATCTGTGGAAGCACAATATGCCAATGTGAAATTACATATGCCTTTATTTTCTCTTCAATTTCTTTCGGGTTAATTAGTAGACATGCATTGAAAAATCAGTCTGAAATTAAAGCACCATAATTATGATTTATATTTCCGATTAATTTCAAAAAACTTAATCTATAATTCAAACATCAAAGAACCCCTATATAAGATTTGAAATATAAAATTAAATAAATCTCATTTAATTTTGAGGATAAGCCAATTTAAGCCCTTTGAGCAAAAACCCTAAATTTATCAATGAGAGAGAGGGAGAGGGGTGGAGAGGGGAAGAAATTACTAACCTTCACTCCACAGATTGAAAGACGGGGGTGGTGGTGGAGGCGACAACCGGAAGGCCGAAGGTGGTGGTGGTGGTGGCTGCGGTGGTGGCGGTGGTGGTGGAGGCGACAGTCGGAACGAGAGCGAGAGAGAGACCAAATGCGCACGAAAAACAAAATGGAAAGAGATGCCAAGGAAATTTTGTGGTCAATTAAATAATATTTAATTAAGAGGAGTCATAAAATAGTTAGTTTTGTATTTAAGAGACAAAACACTTTTTTTGTCACATAAAAAAGAAAAATGACGTTCAAAATTAAAAAATGGGAGGGATTTTTTTTAAATTGAAAAGACCTTTATCTAATGACGAAATTAATTTTGTCAGGAAAAATAATGAATGTGACGAAACTATTTTGTCATAAAACAACTGCACATTGTCACACAAAAATGTGCGGCAATTGTTAGAACTAGCCAGCCTTTCCTTTCGTGACGATTTTTTAATGTTGTCGCATAAAATGAACTTTATGTGACAAAATATGATTTTGTCTCATAAAAATTCAATTTACGCGACGACTTGAAATTTCGTCATAAGATCCATTACTAATGAGACGAATTTAGAATTTGTCACAAAAGATCGTCACAAAAAAAGCGTTTTTTTTTGTAGTGAATGAGGATATCGGCCTTTCCCATTAAGAGACTAGCACTTAGTGTATGTGTACTACATCTCATCAGTAAACAATATTGTAATATCGGCATGCATAAGTGGGTGCTCGTAAGTTGACGAGTTCACTGAACTCCCTCACCCTAGAAATCTCTAAGTGGTTCTCAATAATCGAGTAGAGATATCTATGGTATAGTTGTACACCATTAGTCCTTATGACCTAGACATCATCGTGACTTCACTAGAGGACCAGCTGTATCGTGACCTGTCCCTCAGTTCCACCGAGGACCACCCCAAGGGCCAGTGTTCGTGCACTCCGAAATCTAGTGGGAGGTCTGTGCATTGTAGTCGGGGATTCGATCGCTAGAATAGTATTGGATGTCTTGTGTGTTCTCATAGTTTGTAATCTCTAAGTCTCTGGCCAGAACTGACTAAGTGATGATTAGAGAATTCTATTTTCTAAGTCATGCACGTAACGATTACAAAACTTAGAACGATCGCACAGTCATTGAAGGGATCGTACTGTACGCTAACTATATCAAAAGGTTCTTGCAGGCACTTCATTTGTATCTAGGGAATCATGACACATAGTTGCTAGACGCCAATCCTGCTTCGTTGGGTAATTAAGGTGAAACAAGCTTCATCTTAATCGTAAGTCTAAGGGACGAGTTTTGACCACAAAGGGTTGTGGGCCCACGGCTAGCTTACACCTGAACCATCGAGGGTCACACTGCTCGTGCACATGGATCTTTGAATGAACGGTCAAAGGTAAAAATGTTTTATCTTTGCATGATTGGAAGTCAATGTGATTGGGTCCAGCATTCGTAATTTGGAATTATGAATGAGAATAAGAAAAGGAAAAGAATAGGCGAACATCTTAGTGGACTTTCTAAATCGAGAAGTTTCCAAATTTAGAAAGTGCATTGAATTAGGGTTTCCACTTTTAGAAAGTTAGAAATTGAGAATTGGCTTTCGTAATGACAAGGACGTTATAATGATTCCGAAAATGTAATTGTTACAATTTTGCGATGATCGAATTGAGAGAGACGAACGAGTAAAAGAACTAACGAACTTAAGCTGTTGGGCCCGGTCCAACTTAAGCCCGTTAAGGATTTATACAAGACACTATAAATACTTGATTTATAGGTCTTGCACAAATACAACTCACAAAGTAACCCTAGCCGCTCCCTTTCTCTCGGCCGATCTCCCCCCCGTGGCCAACAGCGTCGCCGTCGCCGTACACTCGCCGGAATCGGCCTCCCCTTGCCCGATTAATTCATGGTAGTTCTTTTCTTTGTTTATTCATCCGTTTATTCTAACTACTGCGTGTCTAGTGCCAGATTTTAGTAGATCGAAGTATACGAGGTGAAATCCGAGAGGAGGATGATCGAAGAATTGAGGAGCAGCCCCGAGCCGACGACGCACGCGCCTTCACTCGCCGCCCGAAGACAGCACGTGAGCCACACGCGCCGCCGTAGCTCGCACCGCCGCTGCTGCCCCGGATTGCACAGATTGGTTTTCGTGGCAATCTAGCTTCATTTAGTGCGCCTACCTCATGCTTCGAGAGGTAAAGTTTCGAATCCATTGTCGTTCGATTCGGTTTCATTTAAATTAAATATGCATGTTCGTTTAGTAAGTATGTTGTATGATTTTATGTGACTACATGAAATTGTTTATTTACTGCGAGCTTGATAATTTGATTTAATGCGAGCATGCTAGTTGATTGAATTTCGATTAAATAATTCGCATGTATGTTGTTTTTAATTACGCTGGAAGCGCAAAGTTACGCAATTAATTGTTTTCAATTATCGGGCATGTGTTTATGTGTTTTAAATTCGTTTAATTTGCATAATTTTTTTGGTTTCCGCTGCGTACACATGTCCGATTTCCAACAAAAACTTCTTTTCTGCATGGTGAACTTGGATGGCAAAGTTTCATGAAACAAGCTGAGGGTTTTGTTGATTATGTGCATCCTGATTATGTCTGTTTGTTGAAGAAATCTCTGTATAGACTTTAGCAATCTCGTAGGCAATGGAATAGAAAATTTGATGCTTGCATGATATCTTTGAAATTTAAACGAAGTTCTTTGATCCTTGCTTGTATTTCAAAGATGATTCTCAATCTCATGTCTTCCTCTTGATTTATGTTGATGACATGCTTATTGCCAGTCTTTGCTTGAAAGTCATTGATCATGTGAAAACCTGTCTTAGTGATAATTTTGACATGAAATATCTTGGTGATTCTACGAGAATTCTAGGTATGGACATAATTAGGAACATAAAAGATTGCTCTTTGTTTCTAATCAAATCTGCCTATATGAAAAAGATCTTAGATAAATTTTCCATGAAAGATGTCAGATCTGTTACTGTGCCTTTAGCAGCTCATTTTATGTTAAGTAAGGAACAGTCTCCAAAGACTGAACCTGAAAAGTGTGATATGAAATTTGTTCCTTATGATAAAGCAATTGGTTCTATAATGTACTTGATGGTCAGCACAAGACCTGACATTGCATATGCTATAAGTTGTCTGAGCAGGTACATGGCTAACCCTGGCTTGCCCCGTTAGGAGACAGTAACATGGCTAATGAGATATCTTAAAGGATCTATTGAAACTGGATTTGAATTTTATAAGTGTGATAAATGAATTTTTTTGTGTGCTTATGTGGATTTCAATTATGAAAATGATATAAATAATATGAAGCTTACAAAATTCTATGTGTTGATCTTGTATAAGCGGCAAATCACAACTTCAAAATATTGTTGCTCTTTCAATAACAAAATTTGAATACATTGCAGACACTGAGGCTATAAGACAATCTCACTGCAACAAAATTGGCTTGTAATAGCACTATCTTATAGCGTTTTTTCAATAAGTGTTATAATAACTTTTTCGGCTTTGAAGAATTAAAAAATAAGGGACTTGCTTTTCGTGGTTGCAAAATTGCTATTCACGGTTATTAATAAAATATTCCATCTCTCTAGAAAAAGAAGGTTTTGAAGAGAATTTGCTTAAAAATCATTCTTGTTGGTGTGATATACGAAAACAAATGAGCTCGTCGGATGAAGATCGTGATAGCGGATCTAGCGAGGTAAAAATTTCTTCTTCTCGATCGGAAAAACTCGAAAAATTGGCCAAACGCCCAACTTGGGCGCCCAAAGAAGCGGTACACGCCCAAGTTGGGCGTGCAGTTGGCAGCTCCACGCCCAATTTGGGCGCCCGGCAGCCAACTGCACGCCCAACTTGGGCGTGCACAGCTTCTTTGGGCGCCCGAGTTGGGCGTCCGGTTTTACATTTTTTTTTTTTTTTAAATAATTTTTTAATATTCTTTTTAGGACAATACGTCTAGAGTTGAAGTTGATCATACCGATTATTTTACAACAACTCAATTGTTTGACTCGGGGGACGAGTTAGTGGATTGGGCTCGGTCCGTTGCAAGAGCTCTTTTCGTGAAATTAATTAGAAAAAGTACCCCCAAAATAAAGAAAGTGTGTCTGACTTGTGACCTATTCGGAAAGCCTCGAGAAAGTAACGCAGAGCCGTCCTCGAAAAGGTCTGGTAGCAAAAAAATAAAATGTGGTTTTCAAATCGTAGGAGACCGGCGGTTGGACGATAGATGGGAGCTCAGAATAGTATATGGGAAGCATAATCATCATCCGATATACATATCTGGGCATGGGCTTAGTGCATTGAATGAAGCGGAGTCGAAGGTTATCAAGGATCTTTCACAAAGTCATGTGCCGCCCAAGAAGATTTTGGCTAACTTGAGAAAAAATGGCTTGGGTCTCGATGCTTATTCGAAACAAATATACAATGAAAAGGCGAAGTTGAGAAGATTAGCTAGGGGCGACCGTACAGTGATGCAACATTTGATTGGGTTGCTTGAGGAGCATAACTATTACAAGTGGTTCCGTACAGATGAAACGACACATGCAGTTATCGATTTGATGTGGGCTCACCCTCTATCTGTCGAATTGTTAAGTAAGTTTCCGTACGTTATACTACTTGACAGTACTTACAAAACCAATCAGTACAAATTGCCTTTGTTGGAGATTGTTGGTGTTACTCCGGTTGGAAAAAAATTTACTGTTGAAGTGGTTTTTATGCGCCATGAAAATGAAGAGCATTATACATGGGTGTTGCAAAGGTTGAAGAGACTTTTCCCCCCACATACTCTACCTAGTGCACTCGTGACTGATTGCGAGTTAGGGCTCCTAAAGGCGATAGAGAATGTATTTCCGACTGTGCCTCATCTATTATGTCTTTGGCACATTAACATTAATGTGGGGCGTCGT